>NC_044188.1:31088288-31232206 GCF_900880675.1 Sparus aurata
GAGAAGGGCAGACACCATCAGACCTGCTGCCCAGAGAGGACAGACACCGTCAGACCTGCTGCAGAGAGGACGGACACCATCAGACCATCTGCTGAGAGGACAGACACCATCAGACCTGCTGCAGAGAGGACGGACACCATCAGACCTGCTGCAGAGAGGACAGACACCATCAGACCTGCTGCAGAGAGGACAGACACCATCAGACCTGCTGCAGAGAGGACAGACACCATCAGACCTGCTGCAGAGAGGACGGACACCGTCAGACCTGCTGCAGAGAGGACGGACACCGTCAGACCTGCTGCAGAGAGGACAGACACCGTCAGACCTGCTGCAGAGAGGACAGACACCATCAGACCTGCTGCAGAGAGGACGGACACCATCAGACCTGCTGCAGAGAGGACAGACACCATCAGACCTGCTGCAGAGAGGACAGACACCATCAGACCTGCTGCAGAGAGGACAGACACCATCAGACCTGCTGCAGAGAGGACGGACACCATCAGACCTCCTGCAGAGAGGACAGACACCATCAGACCTGCTGCCCAGAGAGGACAGACACCATCAGATCTGCTGCCCAGAGAGGACAGACACCGTCAGATCTGCTGCCCAGAGAGGACAGACACCATCAGACCTGCTGCAGAGAGGACGGACACCATCAGACCTGCTGCCCAGAGAGGACAGACACCATCAGACCTGCTGCCCAGAGAGGACAGACACCATCAGATCTGCTGCCCAGAGAGGACAGACACCATCAGACCTGCTGCAGAGAGGACGGACACCATCAGACCGGCTGCAGAGAGGAAGGACACCATCAGACCTGCTGCAGAGAGGACGGACACCATCAGACCTGCTGCAGAGAGGACGAACACCATCAGACTTGCTGCAGAGAGGCCAGACACCATCAGACCTGCTGCAGAGAGGACGGACACCATCAGACCTGCTGCAGAGAGGACGGACACCATCAGACTTGCTGCAGAGAGGACGGACACCATCAGACCTGCTGCAGAGAGGACAGACACCATCAGACCTGCTGCAGAGAGGACGGACACCATCAGACCTGCTGCCCAGAGAGGACAGACACCATCAGACCTGCCCAGAGAGGACGGACACCATCAGACCTGCCCAGAGAGGACGGACACCATCAGACCTGCCCTGAGAGGACAGACACTATCAGACCTGCTGCAGAGAGGACAGACACCATCAGACCTGCTGCAGAGAGGACAGGCTGTGCTGTCACTGTGATGAGGGAGTTGTAGAAACAGAACTACACTTTCTAACACAGTATCACAAATACAGAAACATCAGAGAGGAATTATTTTCACAATTTGAAAAAGGGTGCCTCGAATTCAGAGGTTTAACAGAAAGCTACCCCTCATTCTGGGGGAAAAGAAAGAATGTGCAGTGTTGGCTGCTAAATATGTCACTTCCTGCCACAACAAACGAGACAACCAGTAGGACATAGATATATAATCAGATAGACATTTATACTGCCACCATCTCCTTTTATTTACTTATTTATTTTTTATTCTATTTATTTATTTTTATTTTCATTTAATTATTTGTATTTATTATAATTTTACTTATCTATTTTATCACTAGTTGTACTATCCCAACTTTTAACATCTCTTCATTTTATTTCATTTTATTTTCAATCTATGTTATATACATATACATATATATATATATATATATATATATATATATATATATATATATTATATATATATATAGCCTATATTACATGTACATATATTGTTTTATGTCTTTTGTTTTGTTGAATAGTATTATTGTTATTATTGTTGGGATTGTGCTTTGGCAACACATGTTAAATGTCATGCCAATAAAGCCTTTTGAATTGAATTGAATTGAGTGCTAGAAACCAAGGTAAAACAAGAGTGAACGGACAGACAGTCACTGGATGGAGAGCACTCAGGTGTTGTGTTCAAGTCTGTTGTTTTCTGCTCTCGGCAGTAACAATGATGCTAGCTGTAGCAATGTTGCTAACGCTGTCTTTGCAACAGCTGCAGTTTACCACAGGGAAAATTGAAAAGTTGTCTATTTCCACTTTGATAATGGCTTAGATTACTATACTACATAGTGTAGTATCAAAGATGTCGCTCAGTGACAAATCAACACAAAATGATCACACAGCTCTCTGTTTCAGCTCAGTGTTCTGAGTTTTACTTTCCACAACTTTCCTATTTCAGTTCAATCTAACCACTCGTCAGCATGAAAGCTCCGATAAACCCACTAAACACTTCTGCTCAGCAGCTCACATTGCTCTCTACCCTCTGAATGTGTAATTTAGCATAGTTTGCTAACATGCAGAGTATTTGGCCCCAGGTGGCCAAAATAAATCAATAATGCTTAATATATACTAATATATATGTACTCTATAAAGTGGCTACACACTCATATGTCTCAAGGCAGACTAAGTGAAGCTGTCAGCTCATCCTCAGTGTCTACGGTCATATTTTAAATAGACTGGGCGCTCCATTAAAAAGGTCAGTGAACAGAAAAAGGTTGGAAAACTGCACATTTTATGTGGGCAACAAGCATCGGTGAAGGATCAAGATCAGTTAACTCGATTCAGAATACGCAATACCTTTAGCAGGCATGTGGAAAATAGGCAGCTTTGCACTGCATTACTCAAACTATGAAGTGCATTAATAGAAAAGTGACCATTCAGAGTGTGTGGTGACCTCATGCTCTACAGGCCTGGCTTATATCGCCATGTAATTTAGCGTCCTGGGGACTCTGCTGGCAGAAATTACTTTTAAAAAAAAAAACATCTTTAGTTTAGGTCAGCTATCATCTGTCTGTGTGGGTCACTGAAGGCCATCTGCATATCCCGTTCTATTAAGCGTGTGATACCACATGCCTCCCCCCCTCACAAATCCAGCTTATAGCGTCTGTTCAGGAGCATTAGCACTAATGGAGTACACTGCTGGGACAAAGAGTGCTGGGCCATAAAATGATTCTGTATAAATGTCAGCTCTTTCCTTCAATGTAAGTGATACTCCAGAGCAGGTTGGGGAGGTTTTACTGGAAAAAGGGCTCCTCTTACACAGTAGATAACAAGCACTGTTCGGGGAAAATGGGGTTTGCCCTAATGCATCAGCGTAAAAGACTTTACTCATGACAAGAGGGCACTGTTCAATAAAAGTCCCCACATAGTCTCTCATAACAACCTTCCCGTTCCGTTCCGTTCCGTTCCGTTTTCTTCCGCTTTATCCATGCGGGTTGCGGGTGATATTACCCCTTTTATACCACCTTTTTTCAAGGTGGAGCGGGGGTACTGGGGCCAAATCCAGTGACTCTATGGGCGAAGGCCAGGGTACTCCCTGGATAAGTCGCCAGCTCATCGCAGGGCCCTTACTGATGGCAGTGGCTGCCACGAAGGTGCCAACTGCACATCAGGAGCAGTGTTGGGGTTGGGGTTCAGGATCTTGCTCAAGGATGCTTCGGCTTGTAACTCAGTCCACAA
Source organism: Sparus aurata (assembly GCF_900880675.1). Classification (NCBI taxonomy): domain Eukaryota; kingdom Metazoa; phylum Chordata; class Actinopteri; order Spariformes; family Sparidae; genus Sparus; species Sparus aurata. The sequence continues at coordinate 31,091,776 of NC_044188.1, forward strand.
CCTTCCCTTGACATATAAATAACTCATACACCAAGAGAAAGAAATACAACAGGTTTAATAATAATAGCTGAGCTGAATTCGCATGTGGCACTTCTATTGACGTGAATGAATGCTCGCTGACTTGGTTTACCGGCACATCTTAATGTTGGAGGCATTAGTGATGTTATTAAGTATAACTGTGGCTTTTCGAGATAAATACGACTGATGTGAAACTTCCTGAGAAGAGGTGACAAGAACACGTGGAACAGCTCACGTCTCCTGGGTGCAGGATATCACCTGGCCTTTAGAGCCTTCTGAGCAAGCAGTCACAAGCAGCCATTTTGTCTAGGGAATTACTTTGTAGAATTACTTTGGTGACGCCTTCACTTTCCCCCTACTTGCACCAGCAGGCAGGGACGGGACGAATCCCAGTGAGCTACCAGAATGATGAATGTCACCTCTTCTCAGGAAGTTTCACATCCATCGTATTTATCTGGAAAAGCCACAGTTGTATAGATTTCTCCACTTTGGTTTATTTAAGAATTGTGACCAAGATATGTAGCCTCCTGAGCGGGTCATATTACATTTAAACAAGAATGGAGTCTTCCACCTGCTTTTAGGCTATTCTATATTCACTATTCTGACTTTACAACAGAATGACAATGTTTTGTTCTCACAGGTAGGTTACTGTGGGACACCAGGTTGGACATGTATGATAGTATTATGTGTCAGGGTGAATGAGATTAATCAACAGGCTAACAAAGATTGCTGACATTCTCCAGAGTTTCCACTGAGAATGTCTGCAGATCAACTTTAACTCTGTCTCAGACTAAGGCGCCCTTACGTAGGCCGGTACAAATATCTAGTGAGCTAGGGTAGAGTAGGCACACATACAAATACACACACGAACCCAAATAAAGCTTTAGCCAAACTTTACTCATGCCTGCAGAATCATTTTACCCATCCTTATGAGGAGAAGATCTGGTGTATGCCCGGTGACACATTTGCAAATGAACACCCAGAGTCGTCAAAACAGAGCGTCACTTCCAGTTCAGCTTCACTGGCCTGACTCTGCGCAGGCTTCTGGAACAATAACTGACAGGTAGAGCTGCATGCAGCCTGTCCAAGTTTTGCCCTGCTCTTATGTTAATGCTTTTTACTGTGTGAACCTGTACAGTGTAGAGAGTGAAGTAAAGGAGCAGGCAGGCAGACAATGAGCCTGTAACCTGGGGATGAGCGACCATATAAGGCAGCAGTCTGAAGGAATGCACCGCAGTGAGACGAAGGGGGCCCTGCAAGTCACCCAAACACTCAACACACATATAAAGTTGATACCCTGACTCAAATGAATTTTCTTTTAAAGACCTAGTCCTGCTGACCACGCTGTACTGTACAGAGTGACAGCAGAACTTTACGCCAACCAAGAGCCCTGAGTGCCAAATGCCTCCTTAATAAATCAAGCTTATGTAAGTACCTACGAGTGCTATTAGACATCCTCATAAAGCATGTCTTACTCTCCGATTCAAGAAGATCACCATAATGATCCAAAGATATCTGACATTTAGGACACTTGAATTGCCAAACAGCTGCTGAACGAAGACGGACACGGCATCAGTGAGGTTCAGTGTATCATATGAAGCTGAAGGCCTCTCCAACACTGCAGCCGTGCTGTCATTGTACTCAGTAAGAGCCACCAGGCTTGGCATTCATCACAGCATTAATGTCTGATTGTAATGCAAGCTTCTCTGCAGAGTTTGGCCTTACACTTGACAATATTCTGTCAGCCTAAAGGACAAAATGGAGAAATGGAAAAGAAAACCTGACGAAGACATCATAGATGTCTGAGTATTAAAGGTTTTATTCACGTTATGTTTCGCCTCGTTCTCCGACTTCCTTCCTCACTCTCTGACTCTCTCCGTCAGTCAAGTTATAGCGACAGACGACCAAACTAACAGACCGTTACTTTGAGTTAACCTGTAGATTTCTCTGATTCGGACATTGTTGGAAATACACAACTCAGTAAATATATAATGAAGTTGGTTTTAAAGCTTTTAACACATAAACGTAATATATATGATCTTTAAACAATGTTTCAAGCTGCTCTAATCTGTGTTGCTACTAACATGGACCAAATAACTGTGTGTATAATGAAAGAAGTGACTGGGTGACGAGTAGACTTCTCACCCAACATATCAACTGAGCATTTTAGTGTCTTTTAGCTAAATATTTTGGTTATCTGGCTCAATACCTTTATAATGTTGGTAACAACATTTTAATGTTGCAGTGACTTCTCACAGGCTGAATGGACTCTGTTGCTTGTTGCACTATGTAACTTCAGGTGGCATTTTGCTTAAAAGCACTGCCTCACACACAGCACCAATTATAAGGGATTTTGGTATAACTAGATCATATTTTATGAAAAATATGTTCTGGTGTTTCCTCTCATGTTTTCCAGCTGCTCTGCCTCAACTTTCTTCCTGCAAGCAACCTGTAATTGCTACACACCGTGGCTACAAGTTAGCTCTGCCAGCCGAGTCTGCTCAGAGCACCGTCAGGGAGTGATTACACCACTATCACAGAGGTTAGGGGCCGTCTGGAGATGGAGGTCCAGGGCTGGAGTGTGTACCAGTACTGGAGCAGGAATCAGACTCAGAAGCCTCTACAGACATCATGACTGAGGTGAAGAAACCAAGAGGAGGTTGACTGAGGAAAAGAGAGAGAAAAAGAGACAGTGACGGAGCAAGATGCAAGAGACAAGAGTAAACCTCAGACTGGCTTTGAGTCGTTGGCGACAGCTTCTCTAAATAACAGGCTGCAGACAGACCACAGCTGGACTAGCTGCTGATGAAGAGTCAGTGATATTAGCTGCTTGCTAAGTTATGTATCTTGTGTTGCTGCACTTGCAGAGGTTTAGCTGGTAGCATGTTACAGCCAGGTGTGACTGTCTCTGGTTCAGGTTACATTAGCTTGGGCCGCTGTTACTGTTTTGAGTCGTGTGCAGTGCAAAAACCTGAGCATGAAGGTTTACTTCTAGACACAAGTTTTTAAGACATAACATTGTTACAACATGCCAAGTTTGTTTGTAGTTAGCTGCTAACGTTACATTACATCTAACAGAAACCCAGGATTTATGTTTACGACCGTTTTTTTTTTTTTTTTTAAACAACTTTATTTATCATTTTTCAATATCAAAACACATTGACATCATTAAGTGATTCTTTACAAAAGTTGTGTACTCCCACCCCCCATCCAGGTGGCATCCCCACAAACATACCCACACAAATACATGTATTAAACAAAAACAAAACACCAAAATAAATAAATAAATAAAAGTAAATAAATAAATAAAATAAACAAAACGAATACAGATACAGAAACAGACCCAAACCAATCTGTCTTAATCATTATATTCATAACACCAACACTCTGGACCACTGGCATAGGAAACAATCACACTCTAGGCATTGAGAAGACCAGGATGGCAGTCAAAGAGAAAAGACAGCAAATAAAGACAAGGGATCAGGCAAAAGGCAAGCTCCTAATATGAGTTATGAACTGTGACCAGGTTTTGTCATATTTATCCTCCAAGCTGCATACTGTATACCTAATTTCTTCTAAAGCTAATCCCAACATCACTTCCTTAATCCAATGAACATAGGAAGGGGGGCTCTTCCCCATCCAATTTAGCAGTATTAGACGTCGAGCATGTAACGATGCATAGGCGATTGCATTTTTGTGGAGGCGGGATAGGCGTAGCTCATCCCTAACTACACCGAAGATGGCTATCAAAGGATCAGGCTGCAATATTTTGCAAGATATCGCTGAAAGTGACTGGAAAATGGAAGACCAAAATCCATGCAAAGATGGACATGACCAAAACATGTGTCCCAAAGAAACAGGGGAATATTGACATCGGGGGCAGTTTGGCGCTACATTAGGGTATAATTTAGACAATCTGTCATTGGAATAATGCAATCTGTGAACAACTTTAAATTGAATCAAGCCATGTCTGATACAGAGAGACGATGCGTGTATACGCTGTATGATGTTTTTCCAAGTGTCCTCCAGTATAACCTCTCCAACTTCTCCCTCCCACGCCGCCCTGACTTTGTCCCACGCAGGAGGACAGCTTTTCAGAATAAGTGCATATATTTTTGATATTGTTCCTTTATTAAGTGGATTAACATTAAGGACTGAATACAGTAAGTCTTTAGGCGGCGGAGATGGATAGCCCGAGAAGTATTTAGAGGCAAAACTCCGAACCTGAAGATATCTGAAGTAATGAGACTTTGGTAAGTTATGATCTTCACATGGCAGGGTTCTCCCCAGAAATTTTTAGTATAGCGGCGCACCGTCTGTCCGGGGGGGGGGGGGGGGAGAGACACGGACGGATGGACAGCCGGTCATCAACTCCCTCAGCCGGGGGACGGACGGACGCTCATCGCCGTCAGCCGGGAGCTCCTAGCCGTCAACCGGGGGACGGCAAACGGACGCTCGTCACTGTCACGCGCGGAGTATAGCGCCGCTGTTCCACCGTCTGGGGAGAACCCTGCATAGAAATTTAAATGACGCAAAGCCATCTTCGGCGAAGAGATCTTCAAAGTAGACCAAGCCCCTTTTATGCCAAACTGCAAATGCCTGATCTATTAGAGATGGTGCAAAAAGATGATTTGACATTATTGGGAGGAAACTACATATATTCGTCAAATTAAAATGTTTTCTGAACTGACCCCAGATCTTAATCGAGTTTTGGACCACCAAATTAGAGTTCAGTTCAGGTACTTTGACATCTAGTGGGAGAGGGGCAGTCAGGATTGAAATCGGAGAAACCGGGAGTGAAGCTCTCAATTCCATATCAGCCCAGACCGGACCCTCCTTGTCTGCGAACATGGTGATCCAATATGACAACTTAGCAATATTAGCTGCCCAATAGTAAAACAAGAAATTAGGTAAACCCAGACCACCATCAGATTTGACTCTCTCCAGACTCGCCTTCTTTATACGTGCCGGTTTTTTATTCCATATGAACGAGGAGATGAAGCGATCCAGCTGGGCAAAATATGACTTTGGGAGAAATATGGGAATCATTTGAAATAAATAAAGAAACCTGGGCATTACAGTCATCTTCACTGCATTTATCCGCCCTGCCAGAGAGAGTGGAAGTTTTGACCATCTATCCAGATCCATTTTGACACGGTCTAAAATTGACCTGTAATTGTATTGAAAAATAGCCTTAATTGAACCTGCTGTTTCTATTCCCAGATAAGTAAACTTGTCATTTTCAATTTTAAAGGGCAAATTTTCATAAGTGATCTGTCTTGCCAGCTCTATTCAATGGAAAAAATAAAGATTTCGCTAAATTAACTTTATACCCAGATATACTACTGAATTTTTGCAGCAGGTGGAGAAGGTAGGGCATGCTCTCAATTGGGTCTGATATTTGCAAAAGCAGATCATCAGCATAAAGCAGAGTTTTATGGTTTGTTTCACCCCTGGATATACTCTTAATCCTGCCATCTGATCTAATAGCAATTGCAAGTGGTTCAATTGCAATGTCGAACAAGAAGGGCGACAGACAGCAACCCTGCCTTGTACCTCTGTGGAGCGGAAAGTATTCTGAAATCAGGCCATTAGTCCTGACCTCCGCCATAGGCGTTGTATATAGAACTTTGATCCATCTACAGAAAGTGGGCCCCATTCCAAACTTTTCTAAGGCTGCGAAAAGGTAGTCCCACTCAATTCTATCAAACGCCTTTTCAGCGTCAAGGCTTAAAATGACTTCAGGTTGTACTGTTGAATGGGGAGAAAATAACACATTAAATAACCTTCTCACATTAAGAAATGATTGCCGTCCAGGAATAAAGCCTGTTTGGTCCTCATTAATAATGGTGGGAATAACAGGGTCTAATCGTTGTGCAAGGGCTTTTGTTCGAATTTTATAGTCACAGCACAGAAGACTTATTGGTCTGTATGAGCTACACTGTACGGGATCCTTATCTTTTTTTAGTAGAACTGAAATTGTGGCCTGGGTAAGTGTTTGTGGTAATTTTCCATTTACCAATGATTCCTCATAAACTGATTTTAGGACAGGCGCAAGTTTTGCAGAAAATTCCTTACAAAACTCTATGGGGAATCCGTCTGGACCTGGCACTCTTCCTGTTCGAGACGACTTGATGGCATTTACTATTTCCTCAAGCGACAATGGCTGCTCTAGAGATGACTGAGCATCCGGAGAAAGTCTTGGGATATCCACAGAATCGAGAAATGAGTATATCTCCGACGAACTAATATCTACCTCTGATTGATATAGAATAGAATAGTATTGTTTAAAGTGGTCATTAATAATTTGGGGTCTGTGTGATATAGAATCCGCACCTGTATCAATTCCTGGGATCATTTGTTCAGCTGACTGCTGTTTAAGTTGAAGTGCAAGTAGCCTCCCTGCTTTATCTCCATGTTCATAATATACTTGTCTGGATTTAAGAATGTTTCTTTCAGCTCTCCATGTCATAAGTGCATTAAATTCAGTTTGCAACAGCAGTTTCTCTTTATAAAGATCTGGTGTAGGCAAAAGAGCGCAACGTCGGTCAATATCTGCAATTTTACCAGCCAGCTCTTTAAGTTGTTTGGAACGCTCCTTGTTCCTATGTGCCACATAGGCGATAACCTGTCCCCTAATGTAGGCTTTCATAGACTCCCACAAGACTCCCCTTGACACATCCTGTCATTAATTTCTAAAAAGAAATCAATCTGATTATTGAGAAATGTTCTAAAATGTTCACATAAAAGTAATTGGGGGTCTAGACGCCAAGTTCGTTGGGGAGCTACATTGGCTGGAAAAAAAAGATCCATTTGCACTGGACTGTGATCTGATAGCACTATACTGTGATATTTACTGTTGGAAATTAAGGGTAGTAGCTGGTTATCGACAATAAAATAATCAATCCTGGAATAGCTATGATGAACCGGGGAAAAAAAGGAGAATTGCTTTATAGTTGGATTTTTTATCCGCCAGGGATCTGACAAGCCATAAGAGCAAAGGAGGGAGTTAATGGCCACTGCAGCTGACGAGAGTGTGTTGTTTGACCTCAGCCTTGACCTGTCTAGTTGGGCATGAAGGACACAATTAAAATCCCCGCCTAATATCAGTTTGTAGGAATTAAGGTCCGGGAGAGTTGAAAAAAAATTAAGAAAGAATTGTGCATCATCCCAATTTGGCCCATAAATGTTAGCCAATATTAATGGTGTATTAAATAGTGTGCCCACTACTACAATATATCTGCCGTTAGCATCTGATATTACTTCAGAATGTTCAAATGGGATTCCCTTCCTAATTAGAATTGCTGTTCCCCTGGCTTTATGGTTAAAACGTGAATGATATATTTGTCCAATCCACTTACAACTTAGTCTTTTTGGGGAATTAATATTTAAATGTGTCTCCTGTAGCAATATTACATCAGGTTTTAATGATTTCAGATGACTAAATATTTTGCTCCGTTTAACCAAAGTATTCAACCCTTTGATGTTCCAGCTAATAAACGAAATTGCTCCGTGATTTTTCACATTACCCGACATCAAATATTAACAGCTTGTAATACACTGGTCCTGTATGTTGGCTATATCTGAGAACTTCTGTGTATGTTTGAGTCAAACCATAAACCACAAATAAACCCAAAAAAGAACTGACAAAAACAAACAGACAGACATAGATAAACCCCTTACCATCCTGGACTCCCGGGCTGGTCTTCCTGAAACCTGAGACTGCCCTGAAAACTCTCCCTTCTCTCCTAGGCATATAACACGTCTACACTAACTAGAACTCTTAGGTTAACTCTGCAAAGGCAAAACAAAATGCTGTAGGGCTTTCCTCACAATACTATCGTTGCTGAATGTGTGCTGTCATTTACCTGGTCACAGGCTGAAAAATATCTTAAAGGAGAACTTCGGTCGATTTAAACATGCAGCTTCATTGCTCAAGCTACCCTTGACTTGCCAGTACCGAAGACGCGAACAAATTTGGTCCAGCCATTACAGAGCTCCGTGAACGGAGACGTAGCATTGGACGCTAACAGCATGGGGGTCAGAACTTTAGACTGTGTTTTAAGCGTCTTAACATGCTCCACATCTCACACCAAAAGTTATGCAACATCAGCAGACACCTTAGCACACAGCACTGTAGCGTGTATGACTCAAAATGAATAAAAAAGTAGTTAAAACAGTGTGTTTGTGCAAGCAGCTACTTACCTGTTTGTTGACATCGGCGTCTTCCGGTAGCTAGACCAAACTAGCTGATCCGTCGAGCGTGCATTTACTCCCTCACTGGCGGAGACGGAAACGTAATCCAGCATTTTCGTGTTTATGTTCATAATGTACATGTCCATGTTACAGCCTGTCATGAGCCATGAGCCTTACAATAGCCTGTTAAGCCTGTTAAGTGCACACTCGATGGATATGCTAGTTTGGTCTAGCTACCGGAAGACGCCGATGTCAACAAACAGGTAAGTAGCTGCTTGCACAAACACACTGTTTTAACTACTTTTTTATTCAGTTTGAGTCATACACGCTACAGTGCTGTGTGCTAAGGTGTCTGCTGATGTTGCATAACTTTTGGTGTGAGATGTGGAGCATGTTAAGACGCTTAAAACACAGTGTAAAGTTCTGACCCCATGCTGTTAGCGTTCAATGCTACGTCTCCGTTCACGGAGCTCTGTAATGGCTGGATCAAATTTGTTCGCGTCTTCGGTACTGGCAAGTCAAGGGTAGCTTGAGCAATGAAGCTGCATGTTTAAATCGACCGAAGTTCTCCTTTAACACTTACAGTTGGAAGATATCATCACAAGAATGCAATCAAATAAAATTTGATGTAATAATAATAAAAATAATAATACAAATCAGGGGATTGATTGAACAGAAAACTTAAACCTAAATAGTGATATGAACACACTGTCAGGGTATTGTACCACATTCAGACTCATCTAAAACACTTATATTGACGTGGCAGAGAGAAAGGAGAACAAAGAAAAGTATTAGCCTATCCGTTTTATGAAAAATATTCTCCAGGCCACGCCAAAGTGTCTCTAAAAACCCTTAACATCTGGATCTTGTGATGATTTGCACCCCACAATCAGTCACGTTTAATTGCAAACTGTGCATAACTGTCCACCATGGGTCCTCAGTCCCGTCTTTTTCCTCTTTGTGAGTTATTTTTTTCCACATTTATATTCCTTAGACGGCACCCAGCCTTGTCCATAGTCCAAACATAAAGTGCATCCAACTGCCATGCGGTAACATTTACCAGTCAAAGTAAAAGTCAGCACAAGCCACTGTAAAATAAACACTCAGCACGTATGGTACCTGTTATGACCCCGTGTATTAACTGTCACTCTCCCTCCGTCTCCCGTGGGCGCAGATTGGTCTTGATGTAGTGCTTCGCCTTGCTCGGATCTTCGGAAGATACCTGTTCGCCAGCTGGGGCCGTGATCTTCAATGTGGCTGGATACAGCAGGCCGTATTTCACGCCCGTGCACCGGCGAAGTAATCCTCTCACCTCGGTGAAGGCTGCTCTCTTTTTTCTGACGGCTGCCGAGCAATCTGGGTAGATGGAGAAACGCTTGCCGTTGTGTGTGATGGGACCTGCACCCATGGCCTTTCGAAGAACATCCACTTTCTCTTGAAAGTAGTGGAACGTGACGATTATTGGCCTCGGAGCGTCCCCATCCTTTGGCCTCGGCTGCAGGCTCCTGTGCGCCCGGTCTAGCGTCGGCGTATAGTCGAGGGCAAGCACTTCCTTCAACAATTCAGCTACGGCTCTCTCCGGTCGTATATTCCCGAATCCCTCTTCCACTCCAATCAGTCTGCAGTTATCTCGCCGCTGTCGGGACTCCAAGTCTTCAGTCTTATCTGCCAACCGGGCTACTTGTGTAGACAGCGTACTAACTTTAGCTTCAATTGCTATAACCCGGTTAGCCTGGGCATTAGCTTCCTCCTCGAGATCGCCAATGCGGGTTGCAAATGTGGCGTTTTCTTTGTGCACTTCTTCAATTACCTTCGCAAACTCTGCGTGCACACTCAAGACTTCTGTCCTTAAATCACTCGCCAGGTTGTCTATTTTCTTGTGCAGTTCATCTGCAGCCATCGTCACAGACGAGTCGATCTTCCTTAGCACACACTGCTCTGTTTGCTTTATGGCAGCCATAATTACGTCGGCATCTGACCCTGACCCCGCTTCCGCGGCCGGGCCCACATCAGGCGAGTCCGAGGCTTCTGGCCCCGACTTCAGCTTTTGATATTTAGGCATTTTGGACAGCTTTGAGTTAAAAAACACGACTAATTTGAGGGGCTTGGCACTTTAGAGGCACGTTCGCACCGGAAGGGAGAAGAAGGAGAGGAAGAATATTAAGTAAATGTTCGTTTATTTATTTATTTATGTTGTTTATTTCGGGCATGTCAGTTCATAAACATCACATTTCATCATTGTTCAAATAATACAATACACATGGCCGAAAGGGAAAAGCGGGAGAAGCCAAAGCTTATCAAGTCCCGCCCCCATGTTCTAGGCAGAGCTCACAAAACCACGTCCTCACATGTCGCTGCTCAGCTGCGCCCCCCTCTTACGACCGTTTTTTAACACTCTGAAGTGGTGGGGGCAGCAACTCACACTAAATATGAATCCCAACGTAATGTTGAACTTCTATGTTGAGATGGAAGCCGCCTGTTAACTAATGTTGGCAGACTCCATGTCTAAACTAACATTAGCTACTGTTGCTCTCCAGTGTTGGGGCTCGTTACTCAAAAAAGTAATATATTACACATTACACATTACTCTCAAAAATAGTAATGACTTGTGATGAATATGCTTGTTGCCTCGTAAATAGTAGGGGGTCTTCAGGCAAGTCGCATGCAGCACCATGTTCTGCTCGTGTTGTTGAAGCTGCCATTGTTATCCCATCTCCCCTTGCGGGTGGCGACTAACCAATCGGTGATGGTTAAAGATACCTCGTGCCAAACCCCAACCAATCACTGTGCCATTGTTGAGCCCCCCCCCCCCCCACCCTGCTGTTAAAATTGATTAACCTAGCAATGTAACGTAAGTAACGAGCTTGGCAAACTGTGATGTGATTACTACATTCAGATCAGTAATGCCTTACACTACTCGTTACTGAAAAAAGTGTGATTACAGTAACACGTTACTTTGTAGCGTGGTACACCAACACTGTTGCTCTCTGTAAGCGGAGTGGAGGCCCTCGAGAACGTTCATAAAGTCACATCCTTTGAACTGTCCTTGAAAGTCAGACCCGAGTCCCTCACAAAGAAATCCCCAGTCCAGCAGTATTAAACAGCTTCAACACATCGTCCACAGGCTATAGTCAACGGAGAGACAGGAAGGCAATTTTCACGATATGTTACAGTCCACTCACATGCAGCCAATTAAAGTCATTAATACATGTAGATTGTAACAAAAGTTACATACATACACATACATCCCTTTCAGCTGTTAATGCTCTCATCAGTTTTCACCTGCAGCAGACAGCTGTTTTAAACCAACACTTCCTGTTCAGCACCAAATGCTGCCAGAAAAGCTAGCATGTAGCTGCGTTCAGCTGCTAAAGAGACAGATTGCCTGCTGACACATTCACCACGTCAGCATGAAGAAGTTAAGGCTGAACTTGTTGCGCTGCCTCCAAGTGGCCAAAAAATGAGCTTTTACAGTTTTGATGTTGACTGTGAAGAATGACTACTAATTACTAGAGATGAAATGCATTGATATTAGTCGTCATGCACCCTTGTGTATCACTTACATCGTGTTATCACTTATTTATTGATAGTTCACTGATAAAAAAGAAACAACATTAAGAGCAGATTTAACAAAAAAAAGCTCAAATAATGGACGAACAATGGAATGAATGCTACAGTGAAGCTAGTACAGGCTGGGAGACTTACTGTTGAAGACTAACTGCTCCTGTCTGCCAAGACTTATGTAAAAACACTGAAACACATGGAACTATTTTCCTTAAAAAAACAACAGTCAAACCTTGAGAGCCACACAAAGACTTACAGCCTGATCGTATGGGTCAATTACAACAAAGGCTCCACGCAGAGCAGCTTCAAATTGATTCTTTTAAAACAATAAATCCGTGTCACATAAGTTAAAGCAGAAATATGCAGCGTGCCTGCAGGCAGCAGCCACTGAATCACACAGCAGGGCCGCCGCTCTGATGGCTCTGTGTGTGAGACCGTTCTCCTTTCATAAAAATCATATGAGTATCAGGGCAGGAGGCCACCTTCCCAGGACTTAAATAGGAAGTCAAGGTTGCAACCGTGCTGTACAGTGACCAAGAGATGCATTAGAGGTTGATTTTATTATGTAACTGACTGGAAGGCTTGCTGATATTGTTGGAAAATGTGCTCCTGGCTGGGGGATAGACAGGTGGGCGGATAGAGTTTGGAAACAGTCTTTTTCAAGTCAAAGTCTGGAACATTTTCATGTAAATAAATATGTTTTACTACTTACTGTCACTCAACAGTAATTGAAAGCGTTTACACTATTGCAAACGCAAGCCTTTTTGTCTTTCCCTTGCATAAAGAAATGGTTTTGCAGTGCTATGCTTCTGTTTGGAGGAGCAGGGCAGTGTGAGAGAGCAGCAGTGACAGCTCACAGAGAAACACCACTGTCTACAGAAACGCAAATAATGAAAAATGCATCCAAAATGCATTAGACAAGTACAAACATATTGGACAATTCCGAAAAAAACAATTTTCAAATTAAGCTTACTTCTTTCTACAGTACATGTGGAAGGAAACTACACATTACAGCTGCTGCAAGTGTTAGATTTGTATTAAAATAAGTGTTAACAGCTCTACATTCCAACAGTAATCACTGTTACAGCGTGTTTGGTCACTAACCCCTGGCTCTCCTCCTCCTGCTCATGCAGTAAGAGACAAGGTTTTCTAGTATCCCTGCCCACTTTATCCAATCAGGACAGAGAACCGCCTCTTTATGGATAAAGAGGCGGTCCTATCTGCTTGTGAACACACAGAGAGCAGGAGCATCCTGTTTGCTGCCATGTCTGGTGATTACCGCTCCGTGTTCATGTGGTGACGTAGAGAGGAGGGAAGGAGTTGCTAACTGCAAAACGGACAGGAAGTTAGCTTAAAAAGCAGTGATTACAGCAGCTTTGAGGTTAGCAAAAGATCATGGTTAGCTGACGATGAAGTGGTTAAGATGAGGCAACTAAAAGGTTTTGAAGATTGTGGTGACATTTGACACTACAAGAGTTTGCCATATTAGCAGACCTGTAAAGCTGTCAGTCACCCGTTACAAACACACGTCACGTTCTGTCTGTGTGGCTGAAACTGATCGAAACCATTCTAGGCAGTGTTTGTGGCTCCATCAGGTGGGCCACAGACGTCCCAGAGGCGTCCTTTTCTGACAGAAACAGACAGAAATAAAACACCCTGTGCAGATTTGGTAAGGTGTTTTATTTCACTACATCAATATTAACTACACAGTCATCTGAAGAAGTTAACAACATCAGGTAGGCACAACGCTCCCCTTCTGAAAGGCCTTAAGTGGGATATGAATCCTTGGGGAGGATGGAACGAAATCACGTCACACGTGCAACATCGTAGAGAAATGCCTGGTGAAATCAACCCGTAATGTTAACCTTGTTCACCATCTAACATTTGCTAATTAGAAACCCAACACAAAACGCAAATGAGACTAATGAGAATGTCATTAGTTTTGCAGTTCTGCAGGTATTAAGTATTATAGTAAAGTTTGCTAGTGGGGCTAGAGGAAAAACTGAACGCGCAAAGTTATCACAAATCATCCTGAGGTGGATGTGAAATCTGTACCAAATGTCATGACACACATCTGATAGTTTCAAAACAATTCCCTCAAAATCCCAAAGTCACGGGATCCTTTAAGTCAGTGGGAGGCATCGTCTGGGAACCTGTACACATTTGTTTCCAATCATCATGAGATGCTGAGATATGTTATTGTGTAAGTAACAGCTTTGACCGGCTGGAGGCACTAGTTAAAAAGTTGAGGGATCATTAACATCATTAACATTCGTCCTCTGGGCACCATGAATATCTGTTCCAAATGTCATGGCAATCCATCCAAGAGCTGTCAAGACATTTCACTATAAATCAAAACCTTGTCAACCTGCTGTTGGTGTGCACCAGGGGTAGGATTCACCCTCTGGAGACCATGGAGGTCTGTATGCAATGTTCATTATTAGTTATTTCAAATTGGGGGGCCAACCAACTGGCAAACCAACAACCATCCATCCAGCACTGCTAAGACTGAGGCTAGAGCTAAAGTGAACATGAACGGCCTCTCTGTGAAAGGACACAAACTCCAGACATCTGCGTGATGATTTCCATGCTCACTCTCTGCCTTGTAAATGGCACGCAGCTTCCTGCGTCGGCAATGACCGAAAATCACGAGGTGTGCAAACACGAACGCTGATCCTAGACATAGGATACAAAGAGGCGTCACAGAAGCGAATCGCTGCTTGATTGATGGGAGGTGCAGTGCGAAAACATCACAGTAATGACCCGACTGCAGACCCATCGGTCAAAACAACTGAGAAATTATTTAGTAAGGCAGAGCGCAGTGTCTGGAACACCGTGATCGGACACGGTGCACAGACGATGAGCAAGGAAAGCTCGATCTCAGTTTTAATTAGGCACATGGTCCTCAGAGCTTTGGCATTTCTGTTGATGACAGTCTGACGTTGGAGGTACTAGAAATCCAAAAGACAAAGCAAATTACTTTGATGCATAGTCCTGTCTAATGAAAGTGATACAACACAAGCTGTGGTTTGGCTGGTGAAATGTTAATATGGGCTCTGAGACAATTTGGACAGTCAGATAGCTTTCCTAACAGTGATCGCACGAGCCTTCATCATCATCATCAGCAGCAGCAGCAGCAGAGTGGTTGGATGTGTGTGGTTATCAGTCCTTAAAAGCTATAAAAACAGGGTGGAGTCGCAGGACACAGTATGAGCCATTGGTTAATTGCTACAGGCCCTCTGGACAACCCTCTCAAATGTTTACCTCCTTTTCCTTCCTCCACCCGCAGCACTGTGGGACATCACGTGATTCAGTGGAATTTACACTGGAATGAAGGCTGGATGTTCCATGTCTGGCTAAATTGAGGTTTTTCCAACACTAGAGAGCACATTCACTTTTGAGCGGTAGTGGAAAGAATCATAATAAAGTCTGAGGAGCTCATTAGAAACCAATGGAAATTGACATACTACTGTAGGTGGATGAAGAGAATGTCTCATTGCTTCTATTAGCAGGTATTTGGTACAGTAGAGCTGCTGGTGGACAGACAGGAGCTGAGCTGTGGAAAAGGGAAAAACCGGGGTCTACACTTTTCAGACGCCTGTCATCACTGTCCCTGGAACTTGGAAAATAAGGGAGCAAATGTATTAAATTTTTACATAACTGCAAGACGTCAGACACAAGAACAGCCAGCAGCGTTACCCAGGTGCTGGGTCACTTCTTCGAGTACAGACTTTGAATGTCTAACTATTATTTTCTGTGGATACAGAAAGCCTAATGAACCTGGCAAGGATGTGATTTGTGGAATATTCCATTGAATCCAGCCCCTCCATTGATTGGGAATGTATGACATGTGTATTAGTCATGCAGTGTGTTTTATTTTTCCTGGCAGACAGGCCTACCCCAGCATTATCACTCTCCTCGCATACTGCTGTTTCCAGTTTGTCTAAACTCCCCCTCAGGTCATGCACGTCCAACAGATAAGCCCAAAATGTAAACAAGTCATGAATGCATCTGCAAACACATTTTTGGCTCTGCAGTAAAAGTTTACAAGGCACAGAGTAAGAGCCCAGCGTTACGCAAGAAGGTAGCAGTGGAGGCATGCAGGGAGAAGGGGGGGTGAATGATGGCTTCCATCACCCCGTAATTCATATTCATCCACCTGCCTTTTATGAAATTAAATACATATTTTTAATTTTAAAAAAATAAAGGAAAATGAACACATTTTGTCCTCGATTGCCTCCATCGTTGAAAAAACACAAGTGGAGGTAGAGGGGTGAGTTTCCTCTGATGACGAGGCTAAAATCAACAGAAGTCTGGCTCTGTAAAATGGAATCGATTAGCTTCATGTTACCCATCATCAGCCCAAAACCACAGGGTCATCCACCAATCTGTGTCGACTCTTCACTAAACATTTCCAGGAATACAAAAAGAAGGTTGATAACGACACACAGATTTATACCAGAGCCTGACATGTTGATCATCCCTCTCAGCTGATGATTTCCTCACTGTTCTTTGTGCGATGAGTGTTGCTTTGAAAACGCAATAGTTCTTATAATATTTGGATTATTGGTTCAGACCTGTACGTTTTGGCAGGAGGCATCATTAAATGTCCAACTTTTAGGTTTTGTAAGGTTTTGTTGGAGGACAAATAGTGAATTTTTAATCTCTGACAGTAGTTATTCTGAGGTATTAAAAAACAGTTTATGCCCAGTACCCTGAGTATGGAAGCCCTGAGGGCCAAATGAGAAAAATGTTCTGATTTAAATCATTTTCTCTCCTGTGTTTATGACTTGCAAGCTGGTGAAAAAAAAACATTCTTAAACTGTACATACCTTTTGCATGTGTGTAGTGAGCAAGGCATTGCGAGTATACTGCAGCCTTACAGCTGGCCCATTACTCTTAAACGAAACCATTTCATTTGTTGTTGTTTCAGCCTTTTTTGCAACTCACCAAATATGTCGACACGAGGAAACAATCTAATATCCACGTAACATCTCTTCTGTTACTATTGACTACCTAACCATAAATATTCAGCCTCTCTATACGGCCCGTTTCTGTTCTGAACATATTCGGACGGTGTGCCTATGCCTCAGCCACAGGCACTGATGCCGTCTATGTTTACAGAGACACCGACTGTGGTTTTTATTATAACTGAAAGAAAAACACAGTAGTTGGCTCTGGCGGCAGACGTCATCAAATCAGACAAAGAAAGAACTCAAATTTCATCAACAAAAATGCAGAGGAAGAAGAAACAGATGAACGGCTCGGAGGCTGCTCGCTGCGACGCTGCACATGATGAGCGGTGAAAATATGTTGTGCTGTCTGAGCCTTTGTTTGTCCAAAGAGACAACGGTGCCATTTAACATAATGCCGTCGTTGGGAGCTGTGGACTGCTGAGATTTGTATGCCTTATTGTGCAAAGTTCCAAAGTATGAACTACTTTTAGGTTTTAAAAGTAATGAGGTGATATCGACTGACAGGAGCCATGAAAAAACAGCAACTGCATCTCTGAAACGGAGCCGTGCTGAAAAGTGTCCACCGTTGGAGAGTGCATGAATGTGGAAAAATGACAAACTCCTGACTCCTAACCATTACCAGATACAGACGCAGCCTTCAGCGCACTAATGTGAAGATTGACCGGGGCCAAATGAAAGCACGATGTGACAACAACTGTGGATGGAAACTCATTCTTGACCTTTTGTATCTGCGGCAAACTAATGTGAGCTCAAGCCTTCAGTCAGAGAGTGGATGGAACCACACGCAGAAACACTGTCAGGATCGTGTTGCGTAGGTTTCTTTAAAAAATGGACTGAGAGGAAAAATCACAATCACATTGCCTCAGTGGACTGTTGAGTGCGTTAAAGAGAAAACTCGCCTCTTTTCAAGTCAGCTGCTGTCATGCTAATTATGCCCACCTGAGAGCTGCTGCGTGTCCCTGTCATTTAGCTCTGTGTAATGACTGGGTGTGGTTGTTTGAACTAGGATCTTCTTGCTTTGTTTTGACTTCTTCCTTTCCAGACACTACACACAAGAACATTCAAATGCAAACTGGAACTTTACTTGTTTTCTAAGTCACACTGTCCTGACTTCTGGATTAATTGTGATTGGACAGGTCATGGCAGTGGTGGGTGGGGGTTGCTCCCGTCAGAAAGGTATCCGTCATGTCATCAGGCGTGAGTTGTTCTGCTCATACATACAGCTGGTGTCTTACATTAAGCTGTATCAGTGTTGACCTGAGCTTTCACCACAACGCTGCATCCAGCCGAGCATTAGTGCAGTTCAGACTGCTCATCATGTGTCGAGGGCCCTCTGAGCCAAACTAGAGTGAACGCAGTCTTGGCCGTTCAAGATAACAAACACTCCAAGATGAGACATAATAAGGAGGAGCAATGCAGATGTGACTCTTTTCTGAACTGTGTGCACTCTGAGTGACTTTATTTCTCGGCCGCTGCCTGCACACATCGCAGAACTTAAAACACTGAAGATGTTTAGACCACTTGTGGTTACAGGAGACAGAACACATCCTCAGAACATCTGTGAGAATACTGCTGGATCAAAACCTCAGCAGAAAGTGGTCAGGTTTAAGGACTGTTGTGGTGGCTGAGGTGTTTAAAACAGAAACCATGTCACAGTGTTGCTAGTTTAAATCCAGCTAGGACCCTCAGACATAACCTCCCTCTCCCCTCAAATCACATCTCACAATGTCCTCTATCTGATGAAGGCACAGGCAGCCTCACAACTCATGTTGAGTTTAGTTACAACCAGGATTACCCTCGAATCCTTTATCAACCCTTAAGATTTAATGTTGCATTTAATGTCTAAAAACAACAAGACCATTGTTTTATTTCTGGTTGTGTCCTTACTAAATATTTCCAACAAGAAAAATCTGCATATCACCACTGAAACTGAAAATATACGGGGCACCTACCACGACGCTGCGAGAGCACCTCCACCCCCCGACGCTGCGAGAGCACCTCCGCCCCCCCGACGCTGCGAGAGCCCCTCCGCCCCCCGACGCTGCGAGAGCACCTCCGCCCCCCCGACGCTGCGAGAGCACCTCCACCCCCCGACGCTGCGAGAGCACCTCCGCCCCCCCGACGCTGCGAGAGCCCCTCCGCCACCCGACGCTGCGAGAGCCCCTCCGCCACCCGGCGCTGCGAGAGCCCCTCCGCCACCCGACGCTGCGAGAGCCCCTCCGCCCCCCCAACACTGCGAGAGCCCCTCCGCCACCCTACGCTGCGAGAGCCCCTCCGCCACCCGACGCTGCGAGAGCCCCTCCGCCCCCCGACGCTGCGAGAGCACCTCCGCCCCCCGACGCTGCGAGAGAACCTCCGCCACCCGACGCTGCGAGAGCACCTCCACCCCACGACGCTGCGAGAGCACCTCCACCACCTGACGCTACGAGAGCCCCTCCGCCCCCCCGATGCTGCGAGAGCACCTCCGCCCCCCCCCGACGCTGCGAGAGCCCCTCCGCCACCCGACGCTGTGAGAGCCCCTCCGCCACCCGACGCTGCGAGAGCCCCTCCGCCCCCCCGACGTTGCGAGAGCACCTCCGCCCCCCCGACGCTGCGAGAGCACCTCCGCCACCCGACGCTGCGAGAGCCCCTCCGCCACCCGACGCTGCGAGAGCCCCTCCGCCCCCCCGACGCTGCGAGAGCCCCTCCGCCACCCGACGCTGCGAGAGCCCCTCCACCACCCGACGCTACGAGAGCCCCTCCGCCCCCCCGACGCTGCGAGAGCACCTCCGCCCCCCGACGCTGCGAGAGCACCTCCGCCACCCGACGCTGCGAGAGCCCCTCCGCCCCCCCCGACGCTGCGAGAGCCCCTCCGCCACCCGACGCTGCGAGAGCCCCTCCACCACCCGACGCTACGAGAGCCCCTCCGCCCCCCCGACGCTGCGAGAGCCCCTCCGCCCCCCGACGCTGCGAGAGCACCTCCGCCACCCGACGCTGCGAGAGCCCCTCCGCCCCCCCGACGCTGCGAGAGCCCCTCCGCCACCCGACGCTGCGAGAGCCCCTCCACCCCACGACGCTGCGAGAGCCCCTCCGCCCCCCCGACGCTACGAGAGCCCCTCCGCCCCCCGACGCTGCGAGAGCCCCTCCGCCACCCGACGCTGCGAGAGCCCCTCCGCCCCCCCGACGCTGCGAGAGCACCTCCGCCACCCGACGCTTTTTTAATAGGAAAATATTCCTATTAAAAGGCCTAATTCCAGTGCATGCAAACCCTGCCTGAATATTTGCCGGTGATGCAGCTCGGGGAAGGGCACTCTTCACAATACCTGGCAGAACATAAATGGTCACTGTGGCTCCTGGATGAGCTTTCATCCAGCTGTCACAGCAGTTGTATACCAGCCTCTTCAGTGGCCCATACACTGTGATCCAAGGGCTGCAGCTTATGGGAACAGTGTGGGGGGATGAAAGGAGGACGATGCCACTGCTACTGCAAAAATCAATCCCCTCCACAGAAAGGTGGGGGGCATGGTTGTCTTTTGACTCCAGTGAGGACTTGGTGTGAGTCTGGAAGTGCTTGAGGAAGACCAAAAAGTCCTCCGCTTGCATCCACCCAGACCCAGACCCATTTTTTTTCCACCACCGCGACGCTGTGAGAGCACCTCCACCCCCACGACGCTGTGAGAGCCCCTCCACCCCCCGACGCTGCGAGAGCCCCCCCCCCCCACAGCCCTGAATCGTTTCAGTGTTAATGGCACCATGACAAAAATGATCAATGGATCACTTGATTAAGTTTAAGTAGACCTGCATATAAAAAGGAAAGATAATACTGGCTTGCAGACCTGAATCATTGTGTTCACCATCTTGTCAACTGAAGCTGTTCACGTGACAGTTGTAACACCTTGAATCCCCCCAATCAGAAACAACCTAGAGTGATGACACTCACTGTGCTCACGCTCAGTTAGTTTCCCTCCATTCTTGCTAAAAGGAGAGCCACATTTGAAACTTCCTGACAGCATTATCTACAAAAGGTTGTTTTTGAGGTAAAAAAAAAATACTTTTCTTTCTGATGTACTTTTTTGGATGCTGTTATAAGATCAAATGTCTATGAATTCAAACAAGTTTTATTAGAATCACTGTTTTGTAAGCTAAAAATAGAAATGGCTAACAAGTGTCAAACTAGCAGTCAAGCTAGCTCACATGAAATGACTGTCCTGTTACAACCGTCCCAGTATCACCAACCAAGTTTCATTTATATTTTAAAAACTAACTAAGGTTAGGGATAGAGTTGCAGATATTGGTATTAAAGGGAAACTATGCAATTTCTTTGCTGTTTTCTCACCGCCCCAAA
The DNA here is from genome assembly GCF_900880675.1 of Sparus aurata. Lineage (NCBI taxonomy): Eukaryota > Metazoa > Chordata > Actinopteri > Spariformes > Sparidae > Sparus > Sparus aurata. Next base: position 31,112,854 of record NC_044188.1, read on the forward strand.
GTTGCATGGCAGGTTTTTCCGTTCACAGATGCTAGGGGGAAGCGAGATGGCCACCATTCACCCCAGAAAAAGTCATATAACCATTCCAATGACTCCGAAGCTGTTAAGTTTAGGTAAATTAAGCTTAAAAACTGTAATGTAAATGTAAAAGTTAAAAGTAAAATGTGCACTGTGCATTGCTTATTAAATGTTAAATGTCATCAAATCACATTTCGAGGTAATTATCTTTTTTTATATAAAGATAGTCAGTGGAAACATGTGATTGCTTACAGCATGCCAAATATCAGAAAGAGGAAGACAGACAGGGGAGTCCCATTTCCTGTTCTGGAAGGGGCTTCCAATGAAATCAGTCATTCAGGGGAGTGGCCAAATCATATGGCTTTTGCCATGTAACCCTGCACCGATTCCACATGAAGAGGAGCCAGGGATCAGAGTCACTTCTCAGAGTTGGATACTGGACTCAGGAAAGGGTTTTCTCACTAGAGCAGGAGCTCCTCTTGAGAGACTACCTGATGCAGGCAGCTGATTTGTTATTATGGGTTGAGCCCAAATGAGGTAGGCTAGATATGTATTAAGCTAGAGTAGGCTATACTATGTACATTTGTTGTGTATTAAGCTAATTAACAATTTATATAATTTAGGTCCGGAAGTTTGCCCATGATTTGGCAAAGACCTACAGATGCAGGTACCCCCAAACCTGGGCAGAGAACAGGATGGCTGGAGCCAACTGGTTCACAACGTTTTTGAAGAAGCACCCCACTCTCTCCATAAGAAGCCGTCAGGCTCCAAGCCTCTCACGGGCTACGAGTTTCAATTAGACAAACGTCAATACGATTTTTGACAACTTGTTTTCAGTCCCGGACAAACACAGATTTGCTGCACAGGACATCTGGAACATGGATGAACCAGGTGTGGTGGAAATGATCTAAAGCTCCCTCAGAAACACCTTCCAGAGGCTCACAGCCTTACAAAATAAAAGCATTACAAAATAAAAGCACTAAATGAAATAATATTTTTTTCTGTACAGGAATCACCACAGTGTAAAATCCTGAGAAAATTGTGGCCAGAGATTGAGTCAAGCAAGTAGGTGCAGTCACCTCTGCAGAACGGGGGACACTAATTACACTTGCCTGTGCAGTGAATGTTCATCTTCCCCCGGAAAGAAATCCATCCTTCCTTTACCAACAACGGCCCTCCTGGCTGTATTGGTACAGCAAATGGGTCTGGGTGGATGCAAGCGGAGGACTTTTTGGTCTTCCTCAAGCACTTCCAGACTCACACCAAGTCCTCACTGGAGTCAAAAGACAACCATGCCCCCCACCTTTCTGTGGAGGGGATTGATTTTAGCAGTAGCAGTGGCATCGTCCTCCTTTCATCCCCCCACACTGTTCCCATAAGCTGCAGCCCTTGGATCACAGTGTATGGGCCACTGAAGAGGCTGGTATACAACTGCTGTGACAGCTGGATGAAAGCTCATCCAGGAGCCACAGTGACCATTTATGTTCTGCCAGGTATTGTGAAGAGTGCCCTTCCCCGAGCTGCATCACCGGCAAATATTCAGGCAGGGTTTGCATGCACTGGAATTAGGCCTTTTAATAGGAATATTTTCAGTGATGGTGACTTTGCACCATCCCGAGTCACAGACCGCCCGCTGCCAGCGGTGACACCAGAGGTTCCATCTTCCTCTACAACTCTATCACCCAATATGGCAACTGTGGCATCCTCCATGCCACTTAGAGCATCATCCACTGTCACACCATGTTTGGTGTCCAAGCCTGAGCTCAGCTCATCCTCTGCTATGGACACAACTTTTTCACCCGTGTCCATCCGTCCACACCCAAAAGCTGGCCCAAGAAGGCAGACAACAAAGGGCAGGAAAAGAAGGGAAACCGCTGTCTTTAAGCTAAAAGAAAAATTTATTTTGACAACAAAGAGAAAAATCAAAACCCAAGAGGCAGAAAATTCAGGACACATTTGATGATGAAAATGAATTCTGCATTGTGTACTTGGAGAGCTTCTCCAGGCCAAGGGAGGTCTGGCTCCAATGCTGGTCCTGTAGAGGCTGGGCAACAAGGACTGAACAGATGGAAGGGATTTTTACACTTGCCACAACTGTGACTCGGACTAGGCCTACCGAGCCCCCCTCTCTGTTGTTGAGAATGTTTGAGTTCATGTTTAAACTTTTTTGAGGTGTTCTACCCATTAAATAATTTTCTTGCATTATAATGTGACTGCTTCACCTTTTTTTGTCATGTAGTATGAAAAAAGGTAATCATTACTTAAAAACAATGAAATTAATAGTCACAAAAAAAGTGTTACAACTGTCCTTGGTCTCCCCTAGATTGTTGGGCAGGGTTTAATTTCTTTTTCTGTCTTGCTCCAAACCATTAGCCAACCCCAAATTTTTAAATATAATTGTTTTCTCCGTTCTCTTGTCAGGTCAGGCTATTCTGATCATGCTATGACATTTTCTCATTGTTCAGCTGGCTCTAGGAGCAGTATCTTCTAACCATGTTGGAGGAGTTATTCTTATGTGTTTTAGAATAAAGTATAGCCACTCCACTATGTCTCTCTTTACATTTATTTTGTCCCGTTGTCGGCTTCAGCTACACACGTCAAAAATTCTTAGAACATATCAGATAAACTTCTGCAACGATTGCAGGCTCTTTGGTGGAGCTCTACTTTGAATGAAGTTCCATCGTGACAAATGAATGAACTACTTGCGGAGTGACATGAAGACATGAATCAGAGGCACAAAAAACGGATTTACGGATTTATTTAGAATCACACCCCTGGTATTTAAGCACACTCTCACTTAGTGGGTGGTATGTCTTGAGAAGGTCTTTTGTGACTGAACCCTCAACCTTTTTATAGTAAATCAATCAATGCAGAGGAAATTGCGATTGCAGGTGTTGGGGAGTAGTACTGCACATGTGAACAAAAAAGTATGAAGCTTTTTTGTGGCTCCAGAGAAAGCGACCTTGAGTGATATCACTGGAGTCAGTGTCGGTTGAGTATGAAGACTATAAATCTGAAAATGAGACAAATCCAGGGCTGAGGAGTTCGACACCAGTGAGCTTACCAGATCTCTGCCGCCCGCTCCTCATCTCTGCTTCAGGCTAGAAGCTCGAGGCTGCGTTAGCGTAACAAACTCCAAGTTTCTGACCAAACTTTCAGCAGTCAGGTTGTATTTTGGGTGATGTGGGCGCCGGGTTTTGACAAGGAATGTGTGGAATTAAAAAATTCATATTTCTGGTTCGGCTGCATCAATTTTGATCCTTCTAAACTGTCCATCATGATTCCTTATAGTGAGGTGATAAGTCAATTAAGTACTTTTTTAACTGTTAAAATCACAGCCTTTGCTTTGTGATGATCTGGTATATTAGAGAGGTCATATATCACCGAGAAGATTGTGTTCCATGATATATCTGAGGTTAACTCAGATATATCAGTGGTAAAAACAACTTCAGACATGTTTTAGTCTTAGTCTGACTTAGATTTTTTCTTTTTTATTTACATTTCATACTTTTACAAAAACAACTCTTTTTTTTAATAACAGGACTGCAAAGCCAGAACACTAGCAAAGATTCAGAACAACCATGAACTCTAAAATACAGAGTGGTCTTGTCAGTTTTTAACAGCCAACTGTGGAATATGATCCAGTTAAAACACTCAACACCACAAACGTCAGTTCTCCCTATACAATGTGCAGGTTGCATTACTATCTGGGATGTTTTTGTACAGTTTCTCCAAACTACAGTTTAAATACAGTATCAAAGACACAAAATACAACATCTGTCTCAAAGCAGGTTGTAATCAAGTAGCCTACAGTATAAAGAATATGCAACATAGTATGAGTGTATATACTGTATATTTATATATATACATACACACACACACTGCAGACAGTCACAAAGTGAAGACTACCAAGGCCCCCCACACTCCCAAACTAAGCTGTTCTATTCACATTTAACAAGAATATCCAAAGATGCCATGAAACAGCAACCATAATACAAAAGTCACCAAAAATATATATGCCATTATGAAGAGCTACCAGGTTTTTTTCTTCTATTTTCCTTACTTTAAATAAAGGACTGGAAAACATATACAACATCAAGTGTACATTGAAAAGGCATGTCCTGTATATAATCAAGATACTTTAAAACATTGCACAGAAAAGGGAAAACGTACAGAAAAGTAGAGGGCATGCTGAACAACAGATCAAAGCTATGGTGGATGAAGAGTCATCGACAAATAAGGCCTTGACAGAACGCATCGGCAACTGAAGACATGCTCTCCACTTCACAGAACGATATGAACATGCAACTTCAGAAACAAACAGAAAGGAGCTGAATAGAACCGGTCGTCTGAAATCAAAGCTTTGTTCTTTGTTTCACTGATCAAATGGGGTCCTTGCCTATTTGATTCACCTTCAATCACATTTGAATAAAACAAAATTATACATTCTTTTTTTTTTTTTTTCTCAATAGAATTCACCATTCCAAAGACAAAATTAAAACTTTCAAAAACAACACCTGTCCATTTATTGCACACCATTGGTTCACAAAAATATTTTGGGCACTTTGCGTTTCAACAAACAGCAGCATTTCATTATAAAAAAGTCGTTTGAGTACAGACACTGAAGAAAAACAGATGAAAAGCGTAACATACAAATGGAGAATAGAAAACTTTTAAAATTTTGATATTGTGCAACTAGAGTTAATAGGTCCATTTACTAAGGCTAGCCTCTTAAATGCACAACATCGTACAGTGTTTTAAGGGGCAAAACAGCAGGACCCCTTTGCTAAATACCATGGACCACTTTGAATGATTATCTCTTTCTTTTATTATGTGCAATTACTGATTGCCATGGCAAATCCCAAATGAGATAGAGAACATTTGGTCCTGTAGGAAAAAGCATGATTTGTACCCAGATAAAAGGGCAGAATGGCACAACTTTGAAAAAGTGACTGATAGGATGGCACACGCTGACTTTTTAAGACAGCCCTCAGTGAATTTCATAGATCAGGACAGGGTGATATTGATGCCCTCATCACAGCAATATTCATCTTTACATTTACAATCAACTCTGCGTGTGAGGTCTTCCATCCTGCTGTGATCATCCTAAATGTCGGCTGTTTGGACTACTTTCAGGGGGCAACAGAAAATACATACAAAGATTTCACTGAACAAGTCACAGTCAGTAGCATTCAACTCATGGATTATCACCATGGGTATCATTATCTTCTCAAAATACAGGCACAACAATGTCCAAGGACACAATTACAACCATGTTGGCACAACACAGGTAACATGAGCTGAAGGTTAGACCCAAAATCAACATTCAAAAAGAAACAAGTAACATCAACTGCCAAACTGTGTTATCAGTATAAGATGAAGGGTAAGCTCTCGCCTATATATTGAAGTTATCATTTATAATGATTTCACTCACAGTATTTGCATTCACACATTAGCATGTTCATACTGCTTCTAAAGCAATATTACCACATAACACCCAACAACAGCCTGGTTCTGACTGAGAACTGGCCATCACAGATAGCATCAGAATCTTTGCATTAACTACTTCCTGCTTTCCTGGTTGCAGACGTATAATATTTTCTTACATTTCAGTCAGGGAAGTCTTCACCATGTAGTTTTTCCCTTTATGACATTAGATAAAGAAAAATCAAACAAAGCTGGTGGTCAATCCACACTTTTGGGATAACATAATTCTCGGTTTGTCAACCATAAAGTCACACAAAGATTATAAAAGACAATCGTGTTGTACCGAAATGAAACATCACTTCAACAGTCATGCAACATCGTAGAACATCAGCAGTGTACCTGTTGGTAATTCAGGATGATCAAAACTTGAATCCCATGTCAGATATCGATATTTATAACACGGGTAAATGCTACATTACCATGTCGTAGAGTCCATTTGGGAATATAACACTGCAGTCATGATAAAACTTTGAAGCCCGAATCTTTGAAAATTTTTTTTTTTTTTTTTTTTAGTTTGCTTGTTTGTTTTACATAAATGTCAGTCTTGTTTAGTCATTTATTTGGTTAGGTTTTTAAAACAAAAGATGCATCAGTGCTGATCCAAGTTTCCCTAAACTCTTAGAGTTTAAGTTTTTGGAGATGTGATGTTTGATTTAACAACAGTGTTCATAAAAAATAAAAAAATAAGTTCTAATAGGTCAGAAATCGTATATACTGCACAAACATCTTATGGGAATACTCTGTCAATATAATTTCAAGTTTTAAACATTTAAAAATGAAATGTTCTGAGTTTAAAGAGTCAAAAAGAAATGCACATACACACCTGACATATCATACTTCACAACACCCAACATACACAGCATTCAAATAGTTAAACTACAGTACAAGCTATTGCAATATAGATAATATTGACATTTAACAGTTTGCCTATAGCGACGGCACTGAAGGAATAACACAGTCTCAGCCCATACAAACTAGCATTATCACTACAAATGAAATACAATATGTTTTTGTTTAGCTCAGTTTGCAAACACTTGATTTGTCACTGTTGACAAAGTCAAGACCTCTTCTTCCTCTACACGCTGCTTTGTTAAAATGGGAACTCTCAGGCACTTTCCAAAAGTAGGGCAAGGCTTGTACGAAACAAACCTCAAATAGGCTAAGACAGAAATGACTTTAGCTTGTGCTGCATTCACGTCATATGGGAAAAAACAACCTTCCAAAAGATTGCTGCTCTTAAATACTGTTCACTCGATATATAGTACTTGGAAATTCAGGTGTGGTGGTGGGCTGAATACAGATTGTATGACCCACTGACATCTTATGCCACCAACAACTGGGGCTTTTCCATTAGCATGTGCTGGCTCAGCCTGACTTGCTTTGACTGGGCACATCAGCCCAGTGCGGCAGGGATTGCATTTCCATTACAATGAGGCTACCTGCTTGAAGGTGCGTCTTTAACTGATGATGAAAGTGGATTGAGTGGAAGTCAAAGAAGCGCCAGAAAACACTCATCCCAGTTTAACAATCCTTCACACTTGAAGTACCCCATTAGTTAGTCCCTCCACTAGTTAATAAAATACTTTCATTATGAAGCAGCAAAAATCAGGAAATGTTGGGTTTGCTCTAGCAGTAACTCAACATGACTTCCGTAAAGCTGAACGCAAACATGATTTCAGGTTTCCTATGTAAACATGAGATGAGTCACAGGTTGGCCACAGTAGCAAGCTGTCACTGCAGCCCGCTTTAGCCCCAACCTGAAGAAGGTTAATCTCGAACAAGGCTCGGCGGCACAACTCGGTGCAGTTAAACTTGTAATGGAAAAGCAAATCAGCCCGGCACGGATTGACTTGGTGCTGCAAAGCGCCAGTGGAAAAGCCCCAACTGTAACTGCTCTGAGCTAACTGCTACTGAGTCAAGTTCAGGAAAATTGTACCACCACTGCAGAGAACACAAATAAATTTACTTTGCTGGATTTGTTTGTGTAAAACATGAACTCACATAAGTGCATCCGTGTTGCTTGTAGAAAAACATCATCAAGGCAACTGAAGTCTTCAGAAAACTTCAATCCCTGCATCTTGATGGTTTCACATGATGAGGTTTCACCATGTGCCCATGTCCAAGTTGTCTCTTTTAGCCGCCAAGGCGTTCCAACACATATTCCCATATGACATGACTGCAAAATAAGACATGATGAGCAAGTAGAAGGCTTGAATCACTCTATGGTAATAGAAGCCAGCTCCTTGCCCTGGGTATGCTGCTGCTGCTGCTGCTGCTGCTGCTGCTCTTCTTCGAGCACCTCTGGGGAACTGCCTCCTACACTGTTGTCCATCTTGGTCTCCTCTGTCACGACCGCTGTCTCATCAGCATCCATCTTGAGGGAGGCTGAGGCTTCCAGGGGATCCAGGGGCTCGGGTGAAAGGAAGCCGGAGGAATTCTCGCAATTCTGGGTGGAGGAGGAGACCTGGGAGATGACGGGCATCTGGACTGAGGAGGTGGATGAGGCTGCGGTTGTGGTGGAGGTGGAGGTGCTGCCCGGGTAGACAGGGTGATGTTGGGACTCCTCTAGCTCATACTGGACTCCCAGCGCCTCCTCCTCCTCCTGTACCTGGCTCAGGTAGTCGGGCACGAGGAAATCACTGCAAAGACCGAGAGAATGTCAAGAGTTCAATTATCCTTTATTTGCCACGGTGTCACAAACTTTTAAACTGTACATCCTGACAATTTAAAAAGATGTTAAATCAGCCATGTCACAAATATCTATGCTTAAGATTAAGAACAATGTGCTGAGTTTCATATGTTGTATCCTGAGGTTTGAGAAATAAGCTTTCATACATTAGAAACACTAAGACAGTAACCTAATGAGCAGACAGTACAAGAGATCCTGAAAAGATATTGTCAAATTGTGATGTTCGGTGTCTTCAAGGAATGACTTCCTCAAAAACCTATGAAGTGAAAGCCATGACATTTTATAGACAGACAGGAACAATTTAATTTAGCACTAGGTTTTGAAACATTCCTCATTTCTACCCAAACCTGTTCAAACTAAACTGAGACTAAAAATAAAATATGCTACATATGGAGATAAAATTAATAACAATGTCAATAGTTATGATTGATTGAAACATCAAATTAGAAAACTGGAAATGATTATTTTATTAATTGCTAAATCAATCAACAGAAAACATACTGCAAATACTTTGATATTAACCGTTTTTGACATTTTGTAGCTTAAATACCAAACATACTCTTGTTCCAGCTTCTCAATTGTGAGAATTGACTGCTCGTCTTTGTCCTAAATGATCATCTGATTACTGAATATCTGTGTTTTGGACTGTTGGTCAGACGTAACAAGAACTTTAAAAGGCTTTATTTTGGATATTTTATAGACCAAATAATAAATTGTGAACATATTCAGCGGCACTCCTAATAAGCAGTAAGCACTTGGAGTTTTGTTAATTATTGTTTAAACTTTTCATCCATAGTCTAATTTAATCAAAGGTAGGTATCTAAGGACGCAAACAGCTTTCAAAATCTGGTTCTTCAGAAGTGGATTATACATCTCACTAATCAAAACTGAAAAACAAAGTGTGTCTTGTGGCAGCATTGTATTCTGCTGTATGGAGGTACTACTGTATCTGTGTCTATGCACTGTCCTTGACAGATTTTTATTTTAGTCACTGATCAATTTTGGTTGCAAAAAATGCTGCCATACTTTCCTTACCTTCCTTCAGAAATCTAACTACATTGATGTCAACTTTTTGAGATGGTGTTATTAGTATGTTGGGGTGGATATTTCCGTTGTTAGTGACAGGATGTGTCAATATAAAGGCTCCAAATGATGCCTAATTAGAAATATGTACACCGATATACAAAAACTACAACACCAAGATGAGACTTTCCTAAACTATTTTATGAAATTTGATCATACGCCCTCATATTCCCAGTCTGGCTATTTCCACTTGGTCTTCATGTGAGAATATCCCACACAATTACATTTGGATTGCTATGACAGAGGCCCTATAAAATGTGTAAGTGCACAGTGTGACCTTGATTGTGAACTAGATTAAGAGTTCCCAATCCTGCATCTTAACACATACACACTATCACAGTGGGAATTAGAGCTCAGTATCCAGAATAAATAGCTAAGGTGGAATATAACAGTCGTCTGTCTTGCAAAATCAGCAACTTATATAATAAATATATAGGGTAGTTAACATATTTTTTTATGTGAGGACTGAGGATGAGAGTTAAGAGTCTGACTGGATTGCCAGAGAATTTTCCACACTGTTATGATCTCAGACGTAGACCTTCTACTATAAAACCTTCGAGGAGTCAATGGCCCGTTTGAGTCCTGCCGACCTGTGAGGGCTTGAGTTGATTAAGAAGTGGAAAAGTCTAGGAAATAAAAACACTCCTCGACTTTACAAAGACACTGTGTTCTGACTTTCACGAGGCTTTGTGGGCTGAGCTGCTGATAAAAACAAACAACCCACTCTGTTTGGTTGAGGACAATCCATTCAAATAGAAACAAACAGATGACACAATGATTTAAGTTGAGATTTGCAGCCATTATATGAGCATATTTACTGAAGTTTTCAAGGTGCAATTGTTCTCTCATGTGCAAAATGAAGAGTATAAACAGAGTGACTGAAAGAACATTGAAGTTATCAAAGGCGTTTATAACACTGTACAGCTGGGCTCTGATGTTGTCAGAAAACTTTTGTGATAACCCATCTCATCCTCACATCTCATGGAACTGTGTCAGTAAACAGGGACTACATGGACTTGAGGTTTTTCCCCTCCTGCTCTTCATGATGATTGTTCAAGCAGCAGAACAATATTTTGGGAAATATGCTCTCTTCCCATGGGTACGATGAGAAGATTGCTACAACTCAGCCAAAAAGCTGCATTTGAACACGCCAAAGGCTACAGCTGACTAGCTCTTCCATTACTGCATCTACGTGAGAGGAAATACGTCTCCATACCACTAGGTGGCAGTAGTCTGCATTCCTCATTAAAAAAGAAAACAGGAAGACTCAAGACTGTGGTTATATAAACCATTGTGATGATCAAGTGCATCATTGTCACTCCACTCCACTGCTAACATAGCCACTTCGAATAAAGAACACGTCCGATATAAAGTTGCAAATGGCACTAATGAAGAGACAAAGGTGGGAAAAAAAAGTAGAAACAGCACTAAATAGGTGAAATCATGGATACTACGTGACAGGCACGAGATCCTTACCAATTTTAGTTTTTTGCTGTGCACTGATTCCCTTAGCTGAATAGCCAATCCGAGTAATTTTTCCCTCGCCCAAGGGCTCTAACACTGATTGTGCTCAGTCAGCCGAAACGCCGCTGACAAGGGCTGAGTAATGCCAACGGTGTGGGACAAACTGCGAGAACTGGGGCCAAGGACATTCAACAATAACCTGACATAGCCTGCCAACCGATAGTCTGGTGTGTCAGGGTCCTAAGGGAAAGATGAAGCTACAGTCAGCAGTCAGTTAGCTTAGCTTATCTTGAGCTCAGCTCAAAAATGGTCCAAACCCCCATAAAAAAAGCAAATTAATGTTTTTACACTGCCATTTCTATACATATCTCACAATCAACATATAACATGTTAATTTGTGAACTTCAGAGGTGCAGGTAGGCAGATTTTGTTACCTTTGGACAAAGCCTGGCTAGCTTTTTTCTCCATTACCAGTCTTAATGCTAGAATGAACTAACCATTAGCAGGCTCCATCTACAAATTCACAGGATAAACTGAATGGTCTCAATCTTCTCATCTAACTCCTGGGAAGAAAGTAAATGAGCATGTTTCCCAAAATTGTCAAACTATTCTTTAAGTAAGTGAAATTAAAACTCCCCAATAAATACAGTCAAATACTTCAGGTACACTTGATCTGGGAATTAAAATCAATTGCAATCATCTTAGAAACAATTCTACAAAACCAAAGTCACAAAAGGTAAAAACGATCAAATGAACCTCAGGTATAAGAATCTAAACTGAAGTTATTTTCTGATCCAGGTGAGATCTGAGTAAATGATGGGGTCAGTGCCCCCGAACTCCTCACCTGCTCTGGAAGTAGTTTGCTAGTTCGGATGCCTCATGGTTCAGACTCCTCAGGTGTACAATTAAATTGCCAGAGTTGGTGAACATGGCCCCGCACGTTTTGCACTCGTAAATCCGCGGCTTGCGGATTATGTGTCGGGAGACCCTCATGTGGTGCTTATATTCACCGAAGGACGTGAATGTGGCGCTACAAATCTGGCACCGGAAACAGCGTTTACCTTCGTGCTTCAGCCGATGCATCTTTAGGGAGTAGGCCCGTGTGAACTTTTTCCCACAGCGGTCACACTGGAAAGGCTTAATGCCTGGGGAAGAAGAAAAGGGCAGTTCAGCTTGACATCATATTAGGATCACACACGTAATAGTATCCATGTGAGGTGAGGTGAGGTGAGGTGAGGTGAGAAGGAGGGTAAGTGACTACATTTTACCACAACGTCACCCTTCCCTGCCTTCCAAATCAGTTTCCCAGAATCCCCCGAAACAACAAACAACTTCTCGTATACAGTTTTGATGGACTCTAGTTCATCTTTGAATCCAGTTCCAAAATGTAAACTTAAAGTCAAATGAGTAGACCAGTATGACCAGTAACATAACACGTATTGTAGGTGGTCATTTAGCTAAATGTGAATAAGTGTAAATCTGCCTGGTAATATTTGAGTTTTTTGAATACACCTACCTGCAAACACAGATTTAATGAGGGATTCACCTAAGCTTTTACATTAAAATTGTTTATTTAGACAGACATGATACATATTATGTATGCTCTCAATTAGTGGTGTAATGGTACATGTATTCACTCTGAACCGTTGGGTCCAGGTCATTTGGTCTGGTGTGTGACTCCATTGGTTCGGTACGCCCTGTGACCCAAACAGCCCAAAAATGTTTGAGTGGTGCAGATACACAACCAGTTGTTGAGAGCTTACATATTTCCAAATAACTGACTGCAATTCATTTTTCTGCATGTTTTTGTTTTCCTTGCTTTACTGAAAACATATTCTGGCACATACCAAAAACGTTAATTTTGTGTTCAGTTTCTGTTACACCCCTAACTATAGTGTTGCATCAGCTAATAACAGTCATGTTAAGTCAATCACACTGATTCATGCTTTACTTTGTTGATACATCTAAACCTGCAATGTTTCTCTGAAGTTCAACAGAATCTAAAGTCATCCAATCATCATACACAGGAGAGTTAAAATCTTAAAATGATCCATTCTCCGCTTTTATAGAACATTTTCACTCACATTTAAAGAGAATTTGCCTATTGAAAAAGATGTAGGCTCAGTTAACTGTATATCCTAATTACCAATCCATCTTGACCTTTCTTGTGTAGTTACTGAGTCTACTAGGCAAACAGCCAAGTCTAAGAAAAATAGTGGTTGCAGATTCTATACCAGCTTACAGGTTGTTTGATTTATTTAATCAATTTGTAGAAAAGCTAAATTAAGTTCACTCAGTCAATGCTTTTAAAATGTCAAAAGGATGAAAAAATCTCGACAGGAGTGAAAACCATTTAGAGGCTGTGAATATTATACATTAGGAAAGTCAGAGGAAAGTTTGAAAGCGAGCCTGTTATAAGATGTTTCGGATGTTCCGTTCTCGCTTATTTTTAGATCATGTGGAAACTGTGCCATTACCATGTTGGCATTCTTCATCCATATTACAACATGTTTGGATTTAGTCTTGTATTTTAATGTTTAGTGACATCAGAAGTTAAGTGAGGCTGTAAAACAATCCCATAAGAAGTTTTTAAGCCTGGCAAACATCCTGGGTTAGAAAGAATATAAATTCAAAGCCTTTCACATATATACTTCTAAACTCTGTACTTTGCCCTTATGAGCCATTTTATTCATTGTTGGTATATTGTTATTACTGTGTTCCGAAATGTCTTTTTACATGTGAAAATACTTGGTATTCAGTATCAACTACGTTTTACATAAGAAATATTTTGTCTAAAACATCAACAGTTTGTTGTCACTTCTTAGTCTTTCATCACTCTGTACTTCATAGTACCTAGTGGCATCTATGGTAGAAGTGCCAGATATTTCTCTATCTAGTAGTATCAACTGACCATAATACATGTTGGCCTTCAGTCATCAAGCTGAGTCCAGAATTTACAAAGAAAATGATGAAGACACTTGCACATCTGATTGAAGAAACATTAGAACAAAACACAGTGTTGTTAAAGCAGAAGCAGCTCTGTGTGTGGAATCAGATGGGATCCATCCTTTAGATTTAAAGGAAAGTTCACCCAAAAATGAAATTTGAGTAATTATTTACTCACCTCAATATCGATGAAAAGACAGGTGAAGGTGAGTAGTTGACAAAACTTTTCTGCAGTTTCACAGAAAAAACACATTCCTCTATACTACTCAAGCAGATGGGGACTACACTTTTTTTTTGATTAACTATTCATTTAACACAGCAACTTATCAATTTGGTGACTGTTGGCTCAATAAAAAGGAAGACATGGAGCAGGTGACTCTACAGAAAACAGATCAGCGTCATTTCTCTGTAACTTCTTTTCTAGATTTTTTAAGGAAAAAGAATGTGTGGAATCAATTCAGACTCTTTGTTCTAAACAAGTCTGACAATGCTAAAGTAGTGCTCTTTTGAGCAACTCTTTATTAGCCAGTTGCTTTCAGAGCTTGTATTATACCTGTCTGACACACCAAGCATTTGGATGCGTTTCTATTAATGAAAAATAAGCTTTATTACAATGAATCATTAAATGTTGTAATATAATAAAATATGATAAAGTCCTAGTGGGGGTTGAATAAATACTTATTTTTTCTGTTGTAAGTTATGAAATATTACATTAATTTCCCACAGATCCATAATGCTCAGTTTCATTTGAAGTTTTCATTTACCCATTTCACATACCGGAGTGTATGAGCATATGCTGCTTCAGGTTTTGAATGCGTGTGAATCTGACTCCGCAGGTCGGACATTGGAAGGGCCTGTCGGGGCCATTGGTGCCAGGCCTGGCTGAGGGGCTGATATAAAGGTGGTAAGGGTACTGAATACCTTCTAACCTGAAACATAAAAAAAGTAAACATCAACGTGAAAATCAAGCTTGAATGTGCTCCTACTTACATTGAAAAATTAAGGTATCCATATATATACACACTGAGAGGGCCCAAAAGTCTGAGACCGCTAAACAAGATCATTTGTTTGGAATGTAATACAATTTTTTATCACATATGATAATATCAGCTTAATAGCTTGAAAATGCCCATGAATGTCAGAATATCTCAGTGTTTGGTTTGTCACCTTTTTACACACTCAAGCTACATGGACTCCACAAGTTAGGGGGAAAAAATCATTCAAAATTCATCATTCACTGTGAAATCCTGGTAGTTATGAGCCCACCGTAAGTGTTTGTCCTGGTTTCCCTCCTGAAAAGTGTTTTGGAGTCTTATCTGTCATGAAGTTACTTTTGAACCTTTCAGAGTACTAAGCTTGATGTATTGATCTTACGATGGTGTGCTCACTTTGGTTCAGCCTGATGGCACTTGGAATAGGACTGGTCCAGTTTCCCCCCTTTGGTTAGAATAACAATTTGACTTCTGGCATGTCCACTTACTTTTTAAATCCTAAAGCTATCTGATTATTTCCGTGTTTACCTGACAATATTATAGTTCAATGTGTTCTCAGACTTTTGGACCCAACTGTATAAATACTCAAAAACATCTACTCTGGTGTATCAATTAAGTAATTTGGTTTCTCTCCTTTAAAAAATAGTGGCCCGCTATGAATTATGTCAAACAATTGGTATTCAAAAAATGTTGAAAGATGTTTCAGAACATGACTTGTCATTGAAGACAGTGACATGCATCAGATTGTTCTGCGCGTGACGATCATAGATTTCCAGTAAGATGCTATTATAGCCTGCACGTAAAATGTATCACACATTTGTGCCTCAACGCTTCTACAACCCTTGATATAACAGCGCATCTTGTCTTTGACATTTCAACACAACGTCTACATTTATTATCTTAACAGGTGTGGCTCAGACACCAAGTTGTGAGGTTTATGTCTATATATTCTTTACTGCTCATGACTTGCCTCGCTGCGAGTTGTAACAAATCATACCTTTCATCATCTTCGGCATGTCCTCCAGTGTTGGAGGTGCTCTGCATTGATGGCAAACCCTCAGACACTCCCTCATCCATCGACCCTGGAAAAGAGGAAAAAGAAGAATTACTCATTAGGTAACTGTCTCCTGAACTTCTGACTCCATAATAAAGTCCAGATAATGCCATCTTTGATGGGTTAAACTAATGCAATGTAGGTCTTTATGGGCTAATCCCATATTTATGTATTGATGCTGCTGGATTCCAATTCACTGTTTAATTCCAAAGTTTAGGAAAAAATGACGAGTGTTTCCATTTTCTTTTTGTTTATGGCAGGGCAGAAAAGCCTTTCAAACAGCATTCAGGCCATCAGACAATAAAACTTTCCACTGAGACCGATACAAACAAGAATCTTGTAGGTGGGGCAGCAGCTCCGAAGGTTGAATGAGGCAGGTTTGATCGCACATTTTACAGGCAACAGTATTATCTGGGTCATGACACAGACTTTAACATAACAGTACAACACTAACACATTGATGTGATTTAACTGTGTCTTTAATACAATATATCCAAATCCTTCAATAACTACATACATTCAATTTCCAGTAACAGAGGCAGATATACCATTACCATTAAATTAATATCAATAATTGACGTGGCTGAAGGGTCACTAGCAGATTTTATCAATTGTACCTATCTAGGTAATGCTAATGCCAAAACTTCACAAAAAGTCTGCATCCTTCTGATTTAAAAAAAAATATGTTTGCAATTGATTTATTTTTAAGTAAGCTATAGGGCTTCAAATAGTGCTTGATGGCTACACACAGGGCTTCATTCATTACGGATCCCATCAGAACAAGATCTGGGACCTCCCAGATTGGGACCAGCACCTATTTGATACCTCCTTTGACACTTTTAAATACATTTTTTATCATACTTAATGTTATCTATTCTGTGTAAATGGTTTCTTTACCTATTTTTGCAGGCATTTAAATCTGATTTTACAAAGAGATAGAGGGAACAGTCATGTCACGAAATGAAGTCAGACGTGAATTTAATCTGTTAAGTGTACTCCTATTTCCCCCATGATCCAAACATGTAAGGTAAGATCTGGAGCAGTGGGCACGGGTTAACCCTCATGAACACTGCTCCCTTGGAATGGGTTGAATGCAGAGTAACAGTTTTCATTATGTTGTACATTCACATGTATGATGTGATCAAATAAAGATTCTCTTGCTCAGTTCGTAACGACAGTCAGTTTCTATTAACTGCTACTGTATTCCCTGACTTTTTCACTCCACCTGACCCACCGGAACAGCACCCTGTCTGAGTTCTGGGGCCATCAGATTGGCAAATTAGGCGCTGCAAATTGCATGGTCTCATGCTAAAAAGACATTGAAACTGTAAGTCCTCTGCAAAATTCATATCTTCACCAGTGGATGATGCCTGCTGAAGACCTGGAAATATAGACTAAAGATCTGCCTGCTTTGCAGAGTAGAACTATTTTGCCCTAGTATTGAGGTTTGGTCGATGTAAGAATTTTAGAACTGGTCTAATATGAGACTTAATACCTGACAAGACTGGTTATACCCAGTTTCACCACTAGCTATTACACAGGACTCAGCCACTACCAAGAGGAACATGATGACCGCAGTATTACGGCCCATGTCTTTGTGACACATGACACATATTTTTGTTCCTCACAACAATTCAAGATAACTTTTCTTATTTCAAAGTTTCACATCAAAAAAACAAAAAACTAACTTCAGCTGAGTGAAACTGGAGAACAGATGACAGAGGCGACAGTTCAAGTAGCCAAAGTATATTAACCTTCCTAAGTTCCTAAGTTTTCCAGCATAATGGCTCCAGCCAACTTGCCACGCGTTGCTAATTCTCTCCACCTAACAAATGCCGGTTTAGTATGTACTTGGCATAAAATCAAAACAGTTGAAGGTCGTAAACCAGGCCAGCAACGTCTGAAACTTACCTAACCATTTCCTGGTATTATTCATAAAAATGTAATTATGTTTATCATTCTAAAATACAACTTGGATACTAAAGAAATTGTTTTAATAAACATACTTTGAAAAGCAACAATGTTTGTGTTTTTGTATGCAGTTTGCATCACTTTCACTTACATTAGGGTTTCCCCCAGTGTATTATGTACACTGGCGGCCAACCAGGCTTACATTTCCCACCGCAAGGCTAAGCATTGTTTATTTATTTATTCAAAATAGGTTTGTATACATCAGTAACAAAGTTGAAAGCGCAATGGTGACATCTTATGGTCAACACGTGAACACATAGTACAAAACGCGGAGACGTTGAATCCGCTGGTTCACCTGTTGACCAGGTGTGCAGCGACATTGGCTGAGCCACGGGCAGATGAGGAAGCTAGCATGGATGTCAGCTCGTCGTCCACTGCAGTGGCAGTGCAGCCTTGTACGTGCCGCGACGGGAAACATAGAACCAGCGGATTTAATAAAAACTGGTTGGTGGACCAGAAATTCAGTGGGTGGCTGTACCTGACCAATTATAGTACGTTTTGTTTTGTTTGTGTTGTACTACGTGAAAATATTAACAATATAATTATACTTATACCCTTATATTGTTAATATAATTAATTCATTTCACAGTGGTTTAGTCGTAAAACGGCGTAAATTCAGCGTTAGATAAGCTCTGACGGTAGCTATTTTAATAAAGTCTAAGTTTCAGTTTTAGGTATGTTTTGCTGAGTCTGTCGCAGCCACCGTCAGCGGGCAACGCAGGGATCCTCGACCAGAGCTTTTCTTGAAGCCTCTTGCACTACTCATAGGCAAGATGTGCTAAACACTCGTGTTGGGTCTACTATTGCACCAGCATCAATATGGCAGCAAGCAGAACACTGTTTTCATCTTGTAGGCTTGTCAATCACTGCAGCATTCGAGCCAGTGATTAATATGGAGCATGAAATGGTCTGCATTTTTACTGCATTTTTCCAGTCTAACGACAGCTCAAAGCGCTGTGCAATACATGCCACATTCACCCATTCACACACATATTCATACACTGACGACTGCCATGCAAGGCGCCAACTGCTCATCAGCAGCAATTTGGGGTTCAGTATCTTGCTCAAGGACACTTCGACATGCAACTAGCCGGGATTCGAACTGGTGACCTTCTGATCGCTCTGCCCACTGAGCCACAGCCGCCCTCATCATTGGTGGTTTTAAATGCCTTAACTGGCTCGAAATTAGCAGCTTTAATGCAAGACAGTTTGGAACCACTCTAAATTCTACTATGTCATGAATCTGTTACAGATAGGGCACTGCCATCAGTCAGTTGCTGGCCTGTGCTGCCAGTGGGCCGCCCTTCCAACCTACCACCAGGCTTAGCAAGTTTTCTGGGGGAAACCCTGTACATATTTAAGGATGAGGAATCACCAGTAAGTTTAGCAAACACAACACTATCAAACGCAATGAGAGTACACTTCTCCAAACCAAGTAAGGAGCAGGACAAATCAGTTACTGTTATTCTACAATCAGACAGCGAGGCTCCCACACAGGGGATGTCAATAATCCACAGATATTTTTCTATTGTAACCTCCCAATGAATGAGGGAGTTAGCCAATAGCATGCCCCTTTCCTTTGGTTGGTTATTACTGTAGGTAGTAGGGCTGTAGGAATGAGTCAGGGTGTGTTGACATAGGTCATTTGGGTCAGTATGCGACTTCCTTGGTTTCTGTCAAAGCAATAGCTAATAATATAGAGTATTAATCACAACAGATATGCAACCACATTCAGGTCAGTTCTAAAACTGCGGAGCAGTTAGGTTAGGAGAATAGCACCACCTATAGAGGAGGACTGTGGACTGATGAGGAGCTCCTCCTGGACCTGTTCACTTCCTGGCACCGTCTGCTGGTCACTCAGTGAGCTCTGAGAGGCACTGACCGGCTGCGAGGACGCCTCTTGGACCTCCTCATCACTAAGACGTTCCACCTTCACTCTCACATCTTCCTCTTCTGCCGCCACTGGTGATGCCACCACCTTGGAGCTCTCACATGTTAGGAAGTCGCTGAGCCGCCGGCCAACAACCACCTCTGAGGTCCCTGGGGTGCCCTGCTCTAAACAACGAGGACTCTCCGGTAGCTTTGATTTGTCTGAGTGGAACCTCCGGTCGATACCGAACGGGAAAGTCCATGGGAAGGCCAAGGAGGATTCCACAGGCTGGGCTGTGCTGTCAGAGAATGAAGGGGATGGGTTGGGGATCTGAGGGGAGGTGGTAACCATCTGTGTAGTGCATTTAAGTGGACTCTCAGGTGATGCCATTGTTACAAAGCTTTTGCGCTTCCGTCGTGATTCGCGGCATATAGGAACGTTTCTCTCCATCACACTGCAGTCAGATGAAACAGGTGACACGCTGCCATCCAATGGCGTCAGGGCACAGTTTGATGAGGCGCTCTCTGGTGCTGATTCATGGGGTTTATCTGCCGAAAGGTTGTTGTTGTTGTTGTTGTTACCTGGGCTCCATAGAATACTGGACTTCATGAACTCTGAACATGTGCTAGCCACAGCAAACATCTGCATGTAACTTGCAGCTGCCAGAACGTCAATGATATTCTCTGTGCTAATGGACAGCGTAGATGTGTAAGCATATTCCAACAGAGGAGCGAATCCACTAACGGTCACGTGATGAAGATCCAACACAAACTTGTCCTCCTCCTCTGGCCGGCCCACCAGTTTGGAGCGGAAGAATTCACTGCAGCAGGCCAGGACCACTTTGTGGGCCAGGAAGAGCTTGTCTTGGACCCGAATGGTGACATCACATAAGTGGCCCTCGTTGCGTAAAGCGTTCAGCTTCTCCAACATCTCCTGGCTGTGGGATGTCGAGCTGTGAGTAAAGGTTTTGACCCCCATGTTGGAGTCAGTGTCTGACTGTGTACAGGAAGTGCGTCCTGCAGAGAGATAGAAAAAACAAAACACTTCACTTTAGTTTGCATAAGTTAACCACAGAAAACTCTATCTCATGGAATCCATCTCTGGTAGGAAAAGAAAAATAGGATATCAATGTTATCAAAAATATTTTTCCATCAAACAAAACACTTTGTAATTCTATTTGTTCTTCACACCGTTATTGTTAGTATCTAGTAATGACAGTGTCACTAATGATTACATAACTGAACAAAATCCAGCCACAGTAAAGAATCAAGTGTTAAATAAAAGATGTCACGATGTACTCTCCCTGAACCACTCTATTGGAAATCAATAACTTCAAAGACAAAATGAGATATCAAATGTGACTCTGTAAAACACCAGTCCCATAGTAAAGACTGGATGATAGAAGACAAGCACCTAATGGAAGGCAGTGGGTGAAGGTAGAGAGAAATACTTAGGTGCTCTGTGAGGGGAAGGCAAGGTAGGGGGGCGGGGGTTGAAAGCAGGGTAAGGAGCACGGAGGACAAAATGCCAAGTTATGTAACAACAATCAAAGCAGATGCGCAGCGATGCGAGCCAGACCCATGTGGAGGCCAGTGCACTACAGGATGCTCAGCAGCTGTCTGCAAGACATGTGGATTCTCTGAGGCATGAGATTTTCCATCAAACAAAATCTCAAGTAAAGGGGCTCTCGCAGGGAAAGCGTGCTCCCCTTTTACACACACACACACACACACACACACCAAAGGAAAATACTATTGGGCTATGTTGGCCCAGTAAAGGCAAAGTGAATTATAGACCTGGGCTGTGGAGGTGCAACAGGAGAGTGCCTAGTCTGCACCAGCAAACAGGGCTACAAGAAATAACTTTAATTCCATCTTGAGTTTTTCTCAAGGATAAAATATTTCCTGCAGGGGAATTATTCAACTACATGATCTCTATTAAAGTTGTTCCTGACAAAAAAGGAATATTCATGTCGAGTATATGAATGGTTTATGGTCTGATATCTAGTAAACAATTCTAGATAAATTAAATTATAGCTTTAAGTCATAATATATCTACAATATCATTATTCTGTAGTGGTGTTGTATCGTTAAAAAAAAAAGAAAAGTCAAACATTGTCTAATATTGTGGTAATTCATCCTCAGTCTGCTGCTTAAGTCAGGGAAAAGCTTAAACGCCATGTCGTGGTTCAAATAAATTACTGGTTCAATGTCTATCCCACTTGCCTCACTGTAAAGCTACAACAGTGGGTCTGATAGACAGAAAATCTTACAATTATCATGTTTATGATATGTGCAACTGTTGATTTTCTTCTGTTTAACTTGATGGCAGACCACACTTGTTTAGTTTTCTTCTTTGGGTAGCCATTTGAAGACATCACAGGCCCACATATTACTTATAAACACTGTTATATCCTTATAGATCAACTGAATATTTAAAGTCATGCACCCATGAGTCTGCATCAACAGCAAATAAACTTAAATAATAAAACTAAATTCACCACAAGAATATGTGTGATGGCGATGGGGCAGAGGAGGCGTAGCCTTCATCTGCTACTTTTACTGTGTTTACATCACGTAGGAGACCGCAGGCGCTGAGCTGACACACTGCAGAGGGCTGAGACACGGAGTGCTCACAGGACACAGAGGCTGCTCTGCTCAACCAGATGCTGTACTGTACTAATGTGTTTACAACAACAATCACAATTTAGCAAACACATGCTAACAGTGTCAAGCTGACACGTCAAGCCAACTACGAGATGACAAGTACATCCGATTTACTTTCGAAATAAAAGACAAGCGCCCATAATGCCATGAGTTTAACCTCGACGTTTTATTTCAAACTAACATTTGTGATCCGACAGTACATGGCAATACACTATTAGAATGGTGGCTTAAATTGACTTCACATGTGAAAATGTACTAATGTACCAAAAATGGGTCCGGAATGAATCCAACAAAACATGAAGACATTTACCCTTCATGTATTGTTAACAACTGACCCGCACTGTCCTGCTCAGAAATGTTCGTTTACTATCACATAACTGCATTTTCTTTTCCACTTTACTGATTAATTAATTAACACTAAGGAAACATTTTGGAGCAAGCATCAAATATAATATTATGAGCCATTCGATTTACTATATTTATTTTGAAGCCGAATTAGCCACATTTCCGGTCTGACCGTGGATAACCCGGGATAATCATCGCAGCTGCTGTACATTAGCTTACTGTTGTAGCTACCAAGCTAGCGCTAGCCGACAAAACACAGTCACGTTAGCATTGGTTGTTTCCTTATCACTGCGCAGACAACAAAGTAGCCGAGTTAAAGCGTCCACAGCGGGGTTACCGTAATGAGACAGACTGTGTGGAGGGAGTTTACCTTCTGGTACGAGGCCCGTGATAACGGCTGGGCCTCGGGATGCAAACAGCTCAGCTGACAAAAAGCAGCGATAGTCGGAGACAGCGGTGCGCCCTGCCGCTTCCCTCCGAACACTCACATTCCCTGCGCCTCTCGGGCAGTTGTCAGCCTGCCAGCCGCCAAAGCTCACGGTCTAATTAGCGCCCACATGAATTCACAGCACAACAGGCTGAAGTTAAAAGTTTTCGAGTTGCTGTTTTCATTCCTTTGTGCTCCCCGCTGTCCTTTCTGCGCTGTATTTGTATCCCCACAATGCAACGCGCATCTCTCACGGTACAGTACAGTAAGAAGCAGGAAGTCTCACATTAGGCAACATGTACAACACAAGCACACTCTGCTGTGGAATCCACTCTGTTCATCTTCCTAACATCCAACTTAGGAGGCCTTCTGTACAACTGTTCATCTCATTATCATATCCTCGCATATGTTATGAGCTGTGTCTTCACATGATGCTGCTCATTTTGTCTAAAAGTGTTATTTACACCCATCTCAGTTGTCTTCGACACACAACAAAATGTGTTCATATTGCCACACCACTTTTCTATTTTAATCTGTGACACATTTTTGAAATACTTTCTACAAAATGTGCAGCCTACATCAACAAGTAACCTCTCAACACTGATGCTTAATAGGGAAATGTTTTCCTATTTTCTAAATGACTGTATATTCTGTTGTCCTTTATCATGTGTAATACGACTATTTACTATTGCCAGTAAATATATATATCTATATGTTATATATTATGCTTATAGTCATATATTCTCCCTTTTCTTACAATGCAATTCAATATTTTTACCTTTAACGCAAATGCTATCTGCTTGATAGTGTTCCCTAACTGAATGTTACCTTTTTAAATCATTGATTGATTGATTGATTGATGTATAATCAAACCTTTGGAATTATGTCATACAACCGCTGTTTTTAAAGAGGTGATTTTTATTTAGTGAGAGAGTGTCTGATTGTTTGTTAGTATCCTACTTTCTGTAGTTCCTATTTTTATTTCTGAATGGTGCATTCTAAGAATTGACTGCCTCTTGAATTTATACTCCAAACAAGCAGCAACATATCACCGGGCAGTTAACTGTTGTTGCCTCTGTTAGCTAGTTAGTACTTTCTCCTTTAAACACACCGACTCATTCAGCTTGCAGTGGTGTGTCTGGGCTATGCAGTGTGGTATGGCAGACTGTCTGCAGGGAGGGCTGCCCCTCCGTATCCTCTGAGCTTGAACATCTTGGTTTCTGTAGGCCGGCGTTTTCCCACCAGACTGCTCGTGAAGGGGCACCCCGCCCTTCGGCCATTCGGCCATTCAGCCTGTCCACTCTTCCTTACCTGGAGAGTGCAGTGTGTTTATTGGGGACACTATAGGTCACAATCCCCATTTGCACAGCTGCAAATCACCAGAGGAGAAGCTGCAAAATGCAATGCTTCTAATCACAGTCATTGCAGTCCAGGTTGCTGCAACGTGCAGTTACATTTCTGAGGAGGTGCAAGTCAGGCATGAACCTACGCAGAGGCTACATGGTAGCTAAGTCATCAATTCAAAGCAGATGCATAAATCAAGCTGTAGTTTGTGGTCCACACTCGAAGCACAGAGAGTTACTGTATTATAAGACATTACAGGCTGGGACTGGCTGGTTAGCATGCTAAATCTCTCTGCAACACAGATCATAGACATCTTTGACATAATGCCAAAAGTCTCATTTCTTCACATTCTGATAATTATTTAGTTAATTTTCGAATGTTTTAAACTATAATTCTTTCATACTGCACCTTTAGTGTCAGACATGTCTTTCTTTCTTCAATCCCTGACTAAGTCTGATATGTTCTATTTTATATATTTTATTCATTCAAAGATTATGTTGTATTATTTTCAATAACCCAAACCAAATCCTGTATACAACTATTGGTATTTTCACATCGTCTTTGCTCAATCAGCCGTCAGTCTTACATTAAAAATAGGATACTTTCAAACAGAGGTTCCTCCCTCACCACAGATGCTGGGCATATTTTTACATGGATGTGTTTATTTCAGAAGTCTGAGCAGAGATGTTATTCTAGTGTAGGAGGAGTTCACTAAACATCTTGAGGGTTTCAGAATTCCATTAGTCTGAATTTCACTGGTTGGTTTCACTGGTCCACAATAGTTTTAAAGGAGTGCTCTGGAAATCATGGAAAACTTCGAACATTTTGATCGAAATTTATGGGTCATTATGAAGTATGTCTCCTCCACACATCGGCACAATTACTGATATGCAGCCACAAATCTGGACATAAGAATCCTCAAGCTTGCACAGTAGAGAAAATGAAAGGATTTTGTATGCAGACGTTTGGAGAAATGTTGCGCAAAGTTTCCTTGGTTGTTATGAAGTCGCAGTAAAACAGAATCACATATTGACATAAATGTGTTTATTTGACCATTTTTATAGACAAAAATCTCAAAGACAGCAGCATCTGCCATGTTAATTACATGTCCAAGGTAAAAACTTTACAAAAATAAATAGCTTAAAAAGGAAGCTGTAATAATAAAATAGTATGGTCCTTCACTGAAGGGATATAGGCCTAATGCGCCACCTCTTTTGTTTTGTAACATACTGTAAATTAACAACAGGAATGAAGAAATCAAATATACATACAAAAGTCTGAAAACAACGGTGAGTTTTTGCATATAATGCATTAACAAATGAAAGCCTGGAAATGAATAAAATTAATGTTATTTTTCATGTACACGATAGATAGTATGCGTATCACTTAACTTAGTAAGAACACTTCTAAAGAAACATTTGTTGCATTGCAGATTTTTGTACCACGTTTCCTCTCAACTGCATCATAATGCACCTGGGAAAATGATCCGACTAAACTACAGGGCAGAGGGAAATTCTCTGTCATGGATTTTACACAACGTGTAAACTCAAACTCTATCAATTTCTATAAATTCAACGAGGCTGGTTTGGCACTGAGACTATCTTTCCTGATTGTAGGCTCATACTCATCCAAAGTTTTGTCAGATTTAGTGTCACTGAATGGTTTTCCCATAGTTCAATAATGTTATATTTAGGGATAAAGACAAGACATCTTTATCACAATCATTCAACACAAATCACATTTTGGTATGTGTGTAGAAAAAAGAAGCGATCAAACAGGAGCACATTTCCCCAAGGCTTAAAATCCCAATGTGTCAATGCTATGTACCTACCTAACCTTAATAACTGGTAAATGGCTCGATCAAAGCTTTATAGGGGGGTAAGTTCTGTGGAGGACAATTGGAGGTATATTTACACTGTGCTGGTGTTTGACAGCAGGTTTCATGCCATTGTTCTAGCCCCACTTTAAGTGACAGCTAACTTAAAAAGACATGCTGTAGATTATATCACACTTCATCCATAAAGTTAGTGTCTGTTTGAAGTGGGACTAGAAAACTTCTGTTTCTGGAGATAACATACACACAGCACCTTCATCTAGCATCTATACATGGCACCACATGTACATCCTGAGGTAGATTTCCATTGTTTCGATTCTCAATAGTGGTTGCAATGTGTCAACAAAAGATGACACATCAATATTCAGACAAAAGCCCTTGACGTGACTTGATGTGACCAGTTGGTGGCATGGACGGGTTACTGGGCTCCTGGGCACAGACATGTAAAACACCCCCCACCCCTCCTACATAGAAGCCAGACCCCAGACTGAAAGAGACACAAAATGGTGTGATGCGTATGAACCACATTTTGCAGTTGAACTCTTTGAAACTCAGAGATACAAAAACCAATTAAGACATGTTGTTCGTAGACATTTTCATGTTTTTGAAGTCATTTGGTATCTTTGTGGTCATTTTATGTCTCTTTTTTTGTCACTTTGTGTCTCTTTGGGCTTGTTTTTTATTGTACTCTTTCTGTGTATTCTTTATGGTAATTGTGTACCTGACACGTGACCCCTTGAGCCTCTGGGCCTGTGCCTGGTATGCCCTTTCTGTAACCCATTCATGGTTGGTGAGTGCAGTTAGACCATAAAGGGAAAGTTCAATGTACTCATAATCCTCATAAGCACTCTTGGTTGTGACATTCTCCAGAGACGGGCTCTGGGATTTTTTTCGGATCACACTTCTCTGGCTCCACAGTCTTCCCAGTGTAGTCTATGCAAAAGACACTGCGACGGCGTTCCCCCTGACCACAAGTTCGTGAGCAGGAGGACCAAGGTCCCATCTGCCATATGGGGCATGGCAGATCTCCACAAGGCCTGATGTCTGAAGGCTTCAGGTCGTAGTCGCACTGGCTGGAGAGGAAGCCTGCACTGTCTCTGCATTCAACGCTCCTCCTGGACCATCCGGAGCCGCAGCTCTTGGAGCACTCAGACCATTCTCCCATCACCCAGTCAGGCACCCCAAATGGATGGATCACATGCAAAGACGGCAATGAGCCCTTCCTCTCTTTGGACTTGTTAAAGGTCACATCTCTGGGGATGAAAAAGGTATATTTGACCTTGGGAAGGTTATCTTCTCCTGCGGTTGCCAGGAGCTGAATAGTGATGGCCTCCTTCAGCTGCCTAAAGCTCTGGATCCTCTCCAGCGTCGTGGAGGAGCCACTGTACTTTAGCACTGCACCCAACACAGGAATGTCCTGCTCCACCGTGGACACAGAGAAATTACCATTGAGGATGTAACCGCCATTCTCTCTCTTTATAGCCAGATAGTTTCCATCGTGTTTGATTCCTCTGAGGCTCCGCTGTTTGATGTCAATATTAGTAGCACCAACAGGAATTGTGACAATGTCACTGTATCCATAGCTGGTAGAGAAAACAAAGAACAGGAATTAGATAATAAACCTGCTATGTTTTCTTCATTTAAATAAATGCTTCAGCAGTTTGGTTAATGTACTTATTTGTTTTCTTCCCAAGAATCAGAAGAGAATTTAAGTAAGTGTTAAGTACAGGGTTAGAGCTGAAAGGCAATTAGCTTAGCTCACTATACAAATTGGAAGCAGGCAATAGCAGCACACCTGACTCTTACAAGTGAAAACATCTGCCCACCTCTAAAGCTCATTCTCATCTATGCACATTCTGAAAGACACCCTCTGTTCAGTGTTTGTGCTAACAGGCTGCTGGCTTTTGGCTAACATCTGAAGGAAATCTGCCAAAGTTGTATATATCTTCTCGTCTGACTTAGGGGAACAAAGCAATTAAGCATATGCCCTAACATTTCAAACAATTCATGTAACACATTACATTTTGCATGTCTAATCTGTACACAAGCAGTAATGTAAAAAAAAAAAAAAAGACTATTTGTCTTTCAGTTATGTAACCATTTCTTGGCAAACAGCAGATGAGGGCAGTGACTTCACATGGAAGTTAGCAGGCGACCTGCGGTGTCGCTGTGAACGCTCTGCACAGAGGGGCTGCGTGGGTTTATGAGCAGTTGCTACTCCAGATATTGTACACACACACGTAACTCAGCAATGCTATGCTAGGTTATCTCCACTCCAGCTACATACAGAGTGCACAGATGCTTTGGTTTCTATCTATCCTACTCCTCTATCAAGAGAGCAATATTTGTCTTATATAAGCCATTTGCTGGCAGTGCAGGACTTTACCTCCTGGAAACCTAAACCAGTACCCAATATGAAGTGCATATGAAGATGCTGTCATGATATTGTAAACTAGCAGTGCTGGAAATGAGGTGTTGAAAGTTTTTTTTCTTAATGTGTTTATCATTAATAATAATAAAAAAGTGAAAGTATTGACTGTATAACAAATAAAGAAGAGCAAACTGTCAAAATGATGAAAGCAACACAAAGTTTGAAGCAAGTTAAATGTCACTGATTGAATGGAAACTCTTGTTGCTGCACAAATTTTTATCATGCTACGATCTCCCAACAGATTAGAGACTAGTTTTACAGCTGAATTAACTTGTGCTTATGGATGATGGTGCACTATAAGTGAAACCCACGTAACTCAGCCATTATAGTACAATACATTTCAGTGAATTTAAACTTCACTTCACACACAAAAAACACTGGGTTAAAAACTGTTTGGGTTGATTTATCAATTGCCAAATTACTAGGTTAACTTGATGCAGTACCAATCGGATGTTTGGACCCAGTGTAAGTGTTCTTTTTACATTACTGTGGGGTTACGGGATCAAAATCTCTCTGTTGAATGTCTTCTACCCCTCATTTCTGTGTAAAATGAACCCTGTATTGTGTCGGTACTACATTTAACCCAGTTCTTTCTCTCTGTGTGTGTGTGTGTGTGTGTATCATTTTCACTTGTAAGGGAAGCTTTTAGAGCACTTACGTTGCTTTGTTATAGGAGCCAGTGATCTTTCTACAGGTGAGCCCACTCCCTCCACACACTCCACACTTATCCAGTCTCTTGTTGGATCCAATCAACTGGTCACAGCCTGCCTTCACACACTGGCCTTGGACACACACCGATGTGGTGTCAGGGCCACAGGTCGTGCCGTCAATCACCTGCAGGGACACAACAAATAGATGTTCTTACTTCTTCTTTTATCACAAGTGTTAGTGCAACAGATTGATCTGCATCTCGCACATTTTGTGATGTTTGTTCTGTTCTCAGCTCATATTTTATATTAAGATGCAGCGACAATACATTTTGACAAAGAAGGTTAACTAAAGGTCAATATTTTAAATATTTTCAACCAATCTCTTAGACTTCATCAGAGGATAGCAGTCACAGGTTACAATCCTCCTGATTGTCTAAGACCTAACCTAATGTGCAGACTGTGGTTCCATCCCATTCCCCAAATTTAGCCTTACTCCTCAGTTTTGAGTGCCACCCATGAGTTCCCCTTAGAACAGAGTTACAAAGGTTAGTGGTTGAAATCTCCCCGTATGAAACGGAACAATGGACAACAATGACTCATATGTCATCAGTTGTCGTCGATGGTGTTTATGTATACAGACATGACTAAACGTTGTTGCATATATATATATATATATATATATTAAATGTGACTTCCCCTAGCAACCAGTTGAGCTGCCCCCTGCTGGCTCTGCTTTTCAGACTCGGAGGCTCCGTCCACATTTTACCCACACATTAACCTTTACAAATGCCACATATTTAGCATTCCTTCCTCAGGGTGCCCTTGTGTTCTGAATATCCCAAAATAGTACACCATTCTTTTTCAGACTGAAGTGTAAACGTAACACACTGGCAAAGTGGCTGTGCATTAAGAATGATTCTGAGTGGATAAACTTTACCTTAGATTCAAACACCTTGAATTCACTGCTGCCTCTGGCCCTGCAGAACAGCTTACATCTGTCTCTGGGAGAAACACCAGCGTACTTTGGTATCCATTGTTTCATATTCCCGTTGTAGTCCAGGTAGCTGGGACTGTTGTACTTCTCACACTGCTCCTCTCTGAAACTCTTTCCTAAAGGTAAAAGATGAAGTTAAGATGAGCGTACAATACACTGAGGTTGCAGAACCTGCTCACAGGAGGTGCTTCAAAATGCAATTACAAAAAACAAAGTTAAATGAGTTCTACAGGCAAATATGCTGAATACCACAATATCTATATTTCTATATCAGTCACAAACAGAAGTGCCCAGTTTGATGGACTATCTCCACTACACTGTAGGTCAAGCTCATAACGGCCAAGTCTAGAGCTGAATAGTCGATGATGAATCGACTTGATTAGCCAATTGACTGTAGGGCAGCACAAAAAAAAAATGGCAAAAAAAAAGAAAATATACTGCAATTATCTTGACATTTTCAAATTGTTCGTATCTGTGATTTTTTTGTAAGATTGCAGATAAAGAAAAACATATTTAAAAATGTGCTACTTTGGCTCAGATGAAACATCCTTTCGCACAATGTCCCACCCACAACACTGATTGGTTAACACAGAGGAGGTCTGAAGTAGCAGAAAATGGAAATACTGAAGTCAAGTGCAATGGATATGTTTCTGAGTTCCTCCACAGGAATGCACAATGATGACTGATGATGTTTTAATTGTACAATATTATCACCATTCCAGGTTTTCAAGGATTCAAACGCTGTTAACACTGTAATAACCATCATAAATAAATTGTGCCTTTATAGTTAATTAAACTTGAGTTAATTATTATTTCATGGTAATTGTAAATGTTTATAAACATCAGGTGCATCTTCATAATGGCCATCCAAATAATGTTCAAACTACTCTGGATTACTAAGTATTATCAACATCAGTTGAACCTAACAATAAACAATTATTTAATAAGTGGTTTATACATTATTTCATTGTTTAATTAACTACAAATGAGCCAACTGACCATTGATTTATGATAGTTGTTGGAGCACCACTGAATGTTGATATTCAGTTTGATAAAATGGCATTACAATGGCCAAGAAATTAAAAAAATATCATTTTTGTCTGCAGAGCTGAGTTTTGGTTTATGAAACCTGCTTAGTGCTGTTTCTCACCTTCGTTTTTGTCACAGGGCTGCGTGTTGCAGGACTGGTACTGAACCCTCTGTCCCTCGCAGTACTTCCCTCCATTCTGAGGCACGGGGTCAGTGCACTCCCTGTAGGAGAACTCCACCCCGCCTCCACATGTTCTGGAGCACTGCTGCCACGGTCCCCACGAGCTCCAGCCACCATCCACAACCACCTGCGGTCAAACACAGCGAGAAGTGAGTGAAAAAAGAGCAGTCAGAGTAGTTGGTTAGAGCTTAGTGCCAAAGGCAATCTCAGCTGTGTAGCCTAAACCACAGTCTGGGCTTCTGGGTTTGAGGCCGCACAGTGTGTTGGCGTGCCGAGACTTCAGGCTAAATCTGTGTTGAAGTTCGGCACGCGCCTGCTGTCTGCCTCTACCCACATTCCTACCACATGTGTCACTCACCACTCGTGGAACCTGCCATGCTGCAGCTTCGTATGGCAATATTCATAGTGTGTGTATGTGTGTGTGTGTGTATGTGTGCCTGTGTGTGCACATGCGTGCGTGTGTGTGTGCTTGCTAACGTGGGTGTCCTTTCCAGAAGTTTTATGAGTTTGGACCAGCTAACATCCCAACTGCCAGCACGTCTGGGTTCATAAACAGATGTGTGATCATAACACAAGCAGAAGATATCAAGGCAACCAAACTAAAATGAAACACTGAGATGTTCTTTAAGGAAATATAAAAAAGAATAACGCAGCAGCTGGATTTGAACTCACCAAAGTTCAATGATGTTGTAATCCGTACTTCCAGCCTGTACTCCATTCATATATTCCTACTCAAAACTGCAAACAGCTGCAATAATGAAAAGTGTCATATCTCCACTAACTGTGAGAAGGTATTTACTATAGGTCTGATTGATGACTTCTCTTCACAGGCTGACCTGGAGATTTATTCCTAACTCACTGGATTTCCACTGGAAATCCAACACATCTTACGGTAACTGATCTGGAGCTTTCAATTGAATTACACAGTCTCTGGTCTTTTTAAAAAAAACAGCTTTTGTCCATGTTGATTAAGTTGAAATTACAAAAAGACAACTGTACTTTCATGTCCATGTGGGAGCTGTTACAGAGCTTTAGATTGAGTCACACAATCTTCTTTAACGACTGTTTCCGAGGTCAAGGAGGAACTTTGACCCCTCAAAATCTTACGATATTGTTAATCAAAGAGAAAATGTTTCAAATCAGGCAAATCAACAAAGGTGGAAAGATGATGTCAGTTTTGTTGCAGAACAAACTGTGAAACTTTCAGACATACATTAATCACAGACGCATTGTCTACATGTATCGAAAACATCTGTCATCAATGTGCTCAGGGAGATAGTCTCGAAGTTGCTGACTTGTGATATTTACGACTACAAACTTGATCACTCTACTCTTCTCAGTAAATGAGCAGTGTGCTTCAAAGGAAATGACTCATCGAAACCCATGGGCAGTTCTCAGCAGCAAACAAGTGCAA
The DNA here is from genome assembly GCF_900880675.1 of Sparus aurata. Taxonomy (NCBI): domain Eukaryota; kingdom Metazoa; phylum Chordata; class Actinopteri; order Spariformes; family Sparidae; genus Sparus; species Sparus aurata. Next base: position 31,145,743 of record NC_044188.1, read on the forward strand.
GCAAATAAACATTGGAAACCTGCAGTGAGAAGTACACTGGCAAAGACTGCACAGCTAACTGATGTCATATTACATCCTTTCAAGGTGTTTTTTTTACCCATGTCCCTTTACAGACTCCAGAGCATTATTTGTAGTGCGTAGTCTTTTTTATTCTAGTTCTGTTTTGTTTTCACCAACTCGTGAACAAGAATATCTGACTCATTAGCTGCTGAACGCTCCACCGTGTTTACATTGTCTGTCTGTTGTGTTGTACTGGTCAGGTAAAGAACCAGAGGTTTATAAGAGAAACCAAAACAATACGCTCAAAGACGATATGAAACACTCATTAGTGCTGTGGGGAACAGGTAAAGGACTGTCACTTTAACAGTGACCACTGTATCCACAACAAGGTAAAGCTTAAACACAGCAAAAAAACAACAACAGCCAACTGACTAGCTAACTAGCTACCATTAGCCACAGTAAGCTAGCAGACCAACTAAGTCTCATTTGCATTTTCAATTTTTACCCCTACCCCTTGATTATGAGTGCCTAGCTGCCCCTCAGAACTGAGCAACATGGGGTTGAGAAGAAGGAGGTGTTGTATTTCTTATGAATCCAATTTTTCAGTTGTACTACGAAGATGAACATGTTATTTCCTCTTTAAAAGTTATTGCTTTGATGACATGATCCACTCCCTTCAGGTAAAGAAGCAGTCTTACCAGCGGCTGCATCACTTCCTGAGTCGGCATGCACGCCCCGTGGAGGCAGGTCCCGTTGGCACTACAAGGAGTGCCGTCAGCCCAGGGCAAGCTGCCGTTCCTAGTGGAGCACTTTGGTGTCCCGTCCTCCTGACACCACAGCTGGCTGCAAATATCACTGTCGGAGGTGTTGGGGCAGTGGACAAACTCCTCTCCAAAAATCTGCTGGCACTGCTGGTCCAGGCTGTACTTGGTGCCTGGCAGCTCTCTTGGTAACGGCATGGTACTCTCTGGGACATCCAGCAGGCAGTCCCCTGTGGTTACAGTACAAAGTAACACTGTATGAGGCTGATTACATTGTGGTTTATGGAGATTATGGTATTTTGGTTACTGTGATCATTGTAAATGTGTTGCTCTTTGTGTGTGGCATGACCACACTGGGAAAATATTCAGGGCAAGTTGTGTCCTGACTATAAAAATGAATAATTTAGATGTAGCTAATGAAGTGCAGTTTAGTAGACAGCCTTGTGCTCTGAATCTGGATATGTGACAGCTATTCTGAATCTGACTTTATTCATTGTTCCTCTAACAATTCTTTATTACACTCAATAAGCTTTTTGTGTGGAGTTGTCGATGACGTCCACAGTTCGGAATGAACATTCTCAGCCACATGAGTTTTTGTTGGAGATATTTTCCAACTGATAAAGAACATATTTTGCTGACACCAGCTGTTGCCTTTGGCTGAGGAGGTGAAGAACAGGAAGAAGTCCATTGTATGACTCAGTGGAAAAGAGGGTTCACTGATAGGTCTAGCAAGGATACAAACAACACAAGATGCACAACATGGGATGGGAAGAGGGAGCAACGGAGGCCAGAAAGAGAAAGAGAAAGAAAGGGTGAGGAAAGAAGGATGTGGAAAGAGAAGATGTGGAACTCAAGGGCAGGATAAACTATTCCTACAACCCCATAATTAAAGGGGAGCGACATGTTTAAGCAGGAAAGACATAGTTAGAACGCGAGAGGAATAACAGTATGTTTTATTCATCTCTGAATCAGTCCTAATAACAGCTACAGTGTGGTGACAGATGTCCACATTGGCTTAAGGTCCCTACAGGGCTTCTCAGTTTCTCATTTACTCAGTGTGTAATTTTAACCCACTGGGCGACAACCTGAAATATTTCCTACCGTGGCCGTTGTCAAAGAACTCTGTGATGTAAAGAGCGCTGCAGGGAGACCAAGGCGCAGTCTTGTTGAGGCTGACAAACAGAGGAGCCATCAGGTAATGTCCTCCCAGATCTCCAAACAGCCTCTCACAGGTCTTGGAGTCGTCATGAGGCATACTCAGAACATGACCTGCAGCAGGAGAAGAGGCACTGATAAGCACGTGGCACCCGGGTTCACAGGAACACAAAAGTGTGATTACGGGTGACTGAAAACGACTTAGCTTGCCTATAACGCAGTTTTTTCCCATAAATCCTCCGCCCACACCAGCCCAACCAAATGACAATAAATATTAGCTAACCGAGCTCATGTGCAGCTGTGAACGCAGCTTGCAGCCCGTTGTCCTCGATCACTGAACAGCTTCTCTTTGGATCGCACATCGTCCCGACATCAGCCACGCCCAACGTGTCACAGCTCCTCTGTCCACAGATGTCCTGCAACAAACACAGCAAACACTGAGACTGAAACTTTTCTGGGCTTCTATAGAAGCCTGGTGGCAAAACATGGTGGAAGATATGAAGGCTCATTCTCATAACGTAAACACAACAATCCTTAGCTTCAGGTGATTATACGCTATTGAAGACATGATTATGTATAATATATTCAATTTCTGCCCCCCCAAAAAACCTGGACACTGGACCCTTTAAATGGGACCATTTAATATTCATGCAAGACAATTTTCAAAAATTATCAGCATTGGTGTTCACTGCAACTGTATTATATGATATCTTCTAAAAGTAACCAAGTATCTAAAACAGGGTGACAAGGGAGTGACAGATTGTATGCCATCCTTGTTTTAGTGGCATATGCTTTTGTATGTCACTGCTGATTATGATGTCACTGCTGTTGGTGAGGCTGGAATCACATCAAATCAAATCAGTGTTTCCCAATTAAATGGATAAAAGGACAGTCCATTTTGGCTGCGGCGGTGCTAGCTCTGAAAAAATATGTAGCCTGCAGCCGCAAAAAAGTTAAAGCCTACTCAGTTTCTTCAGAGAAGCACAGCCAAACATCACGTTTCGCTGGCCAATCACATAAGCTGTCAATCAGACTGGCAGCATGATTGACTGAAGCCACAGTGTAACATCATGTGTCATGTGTATTCACTCAGTTTGACTTTTTGCACCAGTTTTAAACACATCTTCAGATGCTAACCATCACTATAGGACCTACTGTGGCAGTGGCATGACCAAAGATCAGAGGCAGAGCAGAACGGGTCAATAGTGGGCATGTTAGTTTGCATGGCTAAATGCTACACGGGGAACACAACGGATATTTCTCTGTGTAGCGCGATGTTTCACTTGTGATCACTCAGTTTGGTCTTGTGTCCCAGTTTTAAACACACAGTAATGCTCTGCCTCATATCCTTGTTAACAGTTATTTTTAGTCCATCAGTGAATGAACTAGTAGGACCACCGTGCAAGAGCATAACAACACATCAGCTTCTCCTTTCAGCAAACGAATCAATGGGGGTTTACAACATGTCCCACATATGAACCATGGAGTGACACCCCCACACATCACATATAGCCAGGTGTTTGGGGTGGATGGAGGCATTTGGAAAGACAGACACAGGACTGCTGTCCTGTTGGAAATCAATGTTGATTTTTTTAACCTTCTAATGTAGTGAAATTACGTAACGCTACTTAAGTAACATACAAAGTATTTTTGGTGCCTAAACTCAACTGAATTATGTTGTTGCCTATACCTAACCAAAAAGCATTTATGTAGCTATATTAGCCCTGTACAGGTAGTACAGTGAGCATAACCTTGGACAACATTTAACCAACAGTGCTAGCTATAAGGCAGTCGGTATTAGATCAGTGTTCTTTTTTTTAAATCAATTTAGTATAAGTATTAACTATGTAATATTAGTGTGTTAGTGTATATAGTGTTTACATTTCTATGTATATGTATTAAGCATGCCAAAGGAGTGACATATGACCCATTACGCCACCTGGGGATGGAATGTGCTATTCTAATGGCAGCAGCATTCTATAAGTCAAAGTGGCATATGTACGACTACTGCTTATAACAAATCATACACATAGCAGCACATGATAATCAGCAGGAGTGTATGCAGTATGCAACAATCAGTATGTACCAGTGGACAGTGGTATGTGGCCATGGAACATGAGTGCCATAGGCCAGTGGAACCACAGCAGCATACCGAGAACCACCAGGGACATACCACTCAGAAACGACATATGCCACTAGAACAAAAGCTGCATATCATGAATCACTTCTTGACCCTGTCACTGCTGTCATACAGCTTTAGTGTCATACTGAAACTAGAAAATGCATACTTTTATTGGATCCAATTCAACTATTTAATATTCAATTGTTCCACAATTAACCTGTGGCCAAAACACAGTGGACAACAGACTTTTTTCACATACCATGTTTTCTACATAGCCATATTGGCGTTGATGTACAGTAAGTATGTATTTTTCCCTTGTCCCCTTCATATAGCTGGCTGAGTGGACTCTCAAAGAGTTAAAGACATTATTCTGTCAAGTAGTAAATCTAGTAAGTATATGGGCACGCCTGAGTTACTGTTGAATAAATCACATAGGATGGCAAACCTTCACCATCTATTTATGTCCAGTTGTTTTTAAGCCATCTTTTAAGAAACAAATCAAAAACATGTTGCTCAGTATTTCCATCATAAAACAAAGTCAATAAATATCCTCAGCATGCAGCTGTCCACAGCTGTGATGTGGGAACATGAACAGTGTGGTGTATCAGAAATCTTTCCCTGCTAGAGAAGACGCCTGGCTGTGTAGGACGGAGATGGACACGTCCATGGCTTCGCCTCAGCCCAAAAAACCCACAAGGCAGAACCCTCAGTGATGTAAAACACATCTGGACTTGGAGCATGCCGTTTGAACACAGCTCAGCATGTGTTTGTACACCTTGTTCCACAGTAGCATCCATCACTCATGTACGCAGACACACGCAAAGCAAGATGTATGGGTCAGAGCAAAAGCCACAGTATTGCATTTGCAGATAGTGCAGACAGACATACAGTACAAGCACACATATACAGCATGAGACCACATAAATGCATGAGAAGATATTTCCACTACATGCAACAGAGAGTGAGTTTTGAGTTTCACAACAGTAGCAGCAGGCTTCTCTCCTGACTGCCGGGTACATAGCATACATTTTCAACCCTGACCCGGCCACACACCCAAGACCTGAACATTTCAAGTCTTAATCGTGACAGGGCTGATTTGTGGCGGCACTAAAGTTAGCTCATCCGCTAGGAACCTTCTGTCGTCTACATTTCAAAGCATTTCTCAGCAGAAATGGAAAAACAAACACAAAGCAGGTTTTAATGAGTGATGGTTTCCACGATTGAAAGCCGCCTACACAAATCCAACACAGTACTGCAAAAGCCCATATGTTCCATTCATCATTTCCCTGGTCTGATGTCAGATTTACGTCATTTGGTAGGTGATAAATGCCAAGTCTGTCATCAAATCATGCTGCAACCGGGGCACTAAGCTATAAAAATGTAATAACAGAGAAGTTACTTGCCTAATGTATTGTCTGCTAACACCTCGTCAACATCCACATACCAGATGGAAGATGCCAGCCAAATGCAGCAGGACAAGCCAATCACCATCTAAACCCTGAGGACTTGTAAACTTATTTCCTGTCGAATCATCTATAAAGCAGTTTATTTGCTCTCTGTTGACATTCCTCCTGCTTGGAAAACATTAAAACTACCTTGTCCCAAAGTTACCTTTTCAGCATCCTTAATTTACCCAGAGAACTACAGAGGCTTTCCTTCACCTCACCGTGTGTCATCCTCTCTCTGAACTCACTCCTGGACTGATAAAAATAACTGTTTTTCAGCTGGGACTCAAACTTTAAAGCAACAATTCACCCAAAAATGAAAGTCTTTAGTCATTATCAACTCCCCATGAGCTAATAGAAAAAAACAGCATTGACAGCAGACTTCACCTAACTTCGGCATGGAGGTGATGAAGATGAGTTTTCATTGAAACAAAATTGTCCCTAAATGCAACAGTGTTACTCTAAGGCGTATTCAGGCATATTGGTTTCAGGTCATTGTTGTGTGGTTGGGTCTGCTGCCTCAGAAACCATATAATGTACTGCAGCTGCACTGAATTCCACCAGGGTCTAATTTGTGACTCATCCTTGATGGGTTATTGTCTTCTGCATGGAGAACATAATGTACCACACTATCATGTCTATTATTAGAATAGACAGTCCACTCATTTCTCAGGACACTGCTATTGGAAATTCACATAAACGTTCTACAAAAACTCAGAGCTCACAGTCCACTTCTTAGCTTTTTCTGACGATTTCAACCACAATTCGCTGTCTTCCTCAGTGGATCAACTTGGCTCAGTTGTTATCATGGGTGGATGAGGATGGATTTTTGATCATCTGATAATGTGGTTACACACTGATGGCAACCCCCTGTCTCTGTTCAAACATGTACTTTGGTGTCAGATGGAAATGGCCTTTTGGATGTTTCTCGACCCTCCACTGACTTCTGGTCAATGAAACTTGACCCCGTCTCAGTTGATGCTGTGACCAGTTTCAGTGTGTTCCAGCCAGCTGATGTCTGTTTCCTGTGTTCATTCAGTCTCTTGTCTCAGGTCCTTGTTATTTTATTGATATAATTTGTTAGTCGTAGATTAAAGCTCTCAAAAACTAGCTGAGAAATAGACCTTGAGTTAAGATCTGCCTTTATCTTAACATTACTTCCAAGTTCAGCGATCATCTTTCTTGTCTATCATCAAATTTTAAATATTATACGCGGATGATGGTATGTTTTATTGCAGAGACCTCAACACTCAGTTTGCAGTAGTATAAAGAAGCTAAACCAGGTTATTTACATGCACTCACCTCTCTGGTGAAGAGCATGGCGGTGTCATAGTGCTGTGGATCCCTCTGGCTTGGCGGGTTTAAGGGCTGCTGCCAGGAGCAAAAGTTCCTCAGAGCCACACCGCCGTTGCTGGAGATCTCTGGGCCAACCTCCTCGTCCTCCACCACCAACATCTTCACCAACACCATGTTTACTGAGTTCTTTATGCTGGGGTGCTTGTAAAGCTGGGCAGCCATCGACATCAGGGTCAGAAGGTAGTGCTGGTGAGGATTACAGATAGGACATTTAGAAACTTCAACTTCCTCGCTCGAGACTTTTACAAAGCTTGGCCAGCTCAAAGACACAGTGAAGAGGGATAAAGGGAGCAGTGTTAAAGTCAAACGTGGGAAGGTCACGCGGTCTTCATGCTCATGTTTTTATGCTTCTAGCTGCAGACAGCCCAATCAATATTGTGTTTTTGTGGCCTACAGTGAAATTTGAGTTGCAGAAACTGAAATAAACTGATCTACGTAGCAAAACACTAACAGCTATGTTTTTAAAAGATTCCTTAAAATTCGTTATCTAAGAAGTGTGATTGTGATACATAATCAGCTGAAACTCTGTTGGACAAACTATATAATGACAACACACGTAAATGACTTCTAAATCATTGCTAACATATCTGCAATTTCATGTTTCGTATTGTCTGATACTATACATCAGCTATTGGCTAAAATCAGTTACAAAGCTTCATTTGTTGGTTGGGCTGTAGAATGCTGTCCGCTCTTGCAAGCAAAACTATTTTTCCATGACTTCAACAGGAGATCTCTTCAAAATCCCCCAAGAAATACTTTTATGTGTGTGAAGGTTGTTTTTTTTTTCACACAATGTTACTTTTTTACAGCAAATTTTGATCATGATCAATTGAAGAAACAATAGGTAATAGGGTTTTATAGAAATAGTTTCTTCAATGTAGTACAAGTTGCTATTATATCACCAGACACAGATAAAACAAAATGTGACGTCTTTGGCCTGAATACTGTATATTGTTATAATGGGTGATGCGTATCCATATCTGTGATGCTATCTACAGTATTTGTGCGTCTCTGGACAGGAACAGCTCTCTCCTCCAAGACGTTGGCCTGGAGTTTCCTACCGGGCCAATAAACTGTCTGCTGCCATTAAAGGGGATGAGAGGAGCAGATGTGATCGGTCATTATGGAAGTCTGGACGTCTACGGTTTCCTCCCACCAATAATGTACAGTATTGGTCCAGGACAAACTCTGTTGTATGCGCTCGTATCTATTTGACACTAAAGTTAAAGAACGTCTGACGCCTCACTGTCTTCTTCTAAGTGAAGAACTGAGTAAAACTTCCCACTGGGCTTCAATAACTCCACAGCGTTGTCTCTAAATAGTTTTGGTTCAGTATCCATGATTGTGTCATGGGAGGTAGAGACGAGCAGAGTTTTCCACAGTGCTGTCATGGAGTTGTGTTTGAGTGGAGAGCTGGTAAATCACGATGAATGTGGGGGATTGTGTCATGGTGCGCACTGAAAAGTCTTCCATCAGTTTTTCTTTTTTTTTTTTCGAGGGTGGGATAATATTCCTGCATAAAAGCTTTTTCCACATGTGCTGTACACACACCCACAGAGCCACATGTTGATTTTCGCCTGGGACTCAAAATAACTAACACCGCCCCTGATCATGGAATGCAGGGTAACGAAGGTGAAACCTGGAATAATTGATCATGCGTAGTGAAAATCTGATATAAATCAGAACATTGGTCCAACGTGACCCTAGTGCCTGGTTGCCTGTTTACTTAACTTACTTACTGTGGCATGAGGCAGAGGGTTTGGCAGCTGAGGAGCTTGTAAAATACAAACAGACAAGGACTTGGCAGCTCCAGACTGTAGCAGGACCAGGGATTGTCCTACTTTTGTTTTAACAGTTCTTTGGTTTAGCCTTGGATTAAAACTGGACTGATGTTAGGTGTGGGTGATGATTTCACAAGTTGTCTCAGTACTATATCACCATTCACACAATACCATGTACTTTAAATGTTGGATGTTTCAAAATGATGTGTGGAGGAAATGCTCAATTTAATGAATTTATACTACTGAGTACAAACAGTTGTATTGATATTGTGGGCCTCCTGAGTCTTCCCTGGATGATGCTCAGGCTCTGCTGCCAAATCGTGACCAAGTCCTGAAGAATGTGGTTCAGCATTGCTCGCGTTTCTGTTGCCTGACCTCTTCCTCAGCTTGTGGAAAACAGGGAGCCCACCGACTTCCTCCCAAGCTGCCTCGTTGCCAAAACATGTTTTATGAAAAACAAACCTGCCACTGTGGTTTAAGTCTATGACTCCTTACAAACAGGGTGGAGAAATACAGGGAAAATATGACGTTTGTTTATCTAATCTGCTAAAACTACTAGGGTTTGTTTAGGTCCCTATCAACAGTATGTGCAGGAAAGAATGAGTTCATCTGTCTGACCTTTATTTCATCTCCATAGAAGTGGGTCATGGTTGAGTCTGCCACCACCAGGGTCTCTATGAACCGTGGCGCGGAAACAAAGCGTCTCCGGCGAGGTTCCCTGTGTGCGTCACTGTCGCCGTGCGTAAAGCTTTCCCCATTGTGCTTCTCCGCTCGGCTCTCCGCCGCCGCATGATCAAACAGGAGGGGAACACCGTGGCTTTTCGTGAATGTCCTCCTCTTGATGACATGCAGCTGCTCTGCAATGTCTGGCCCCAGGCCGCCACGAAGTTTAGGCTCAATTAGATACTCTTTTCCCTCCGTTATGAAGGAGCCAAAGATACCAGAGCACAAACTGACAGATACAACCGAGTGCTGGTCGTCATCTACGCTCCCCGAGTAAAAGCAGCTCCTCAGCTGCCCTTCATTCTCCGTGGTCTGGTTCATGAAATTCCGGAGATCCGCGACAGGTTGGACACCTGAAGCGCTGCGTAAAGCGCCAACGTCTCTGGCTTTGATGCGCTGTATGGTGAAGGAAGGCGAGATAAAGCTGGTGTCTGGTATGAGATTTAGGGTCAAGTCCTTGCCAAAGGCGCTGAGGATAAATCTCGGATGCTCCTCGCTTCTCTTCCAAAAACGACCCCCGACTCTTCCATTTATCCGAACAGGTACAATATCCTCAGATTCAAGTGGAGTGGGGAGTGCCGCGTTCATTACGCACAGGAGTGAAAAGATCAGACACACAGTGGAACACATCTTCTGCAATGGAAATTGCACCCAAGTGTGTGTAAAAAAAATAAAAAAATAAAACAGAGTTTATTACAATTTGTGTCCTTTATTTCTTGTCAGTGGCGCGTCTTCTCCAACCGAAGGAGTTTCTTCTCAAATCAGCTCTTTTCAAATTAAAAGTGGTTTCCAGTGCTGTAAAGCCAGTCTTGGTCAAACTATGTGGTATTTAATTTCAGTCAATCTGAGTCGTCGTTTCTAATTTCCAAACCAACCTGAGTCTTGTTGTACCACTCACCAGCACCGCTGCAGTCTGGACACATCGGGGGTATTTATACTTTCTGCTCTTCCCTGGACATGAGGGGGGTTATTTTTGATATCCTCCGTTGCTGGAAATTCTCCTCCCACTCGCACTTCGTGAGATACTCGCGGATAAAACGGATCCAATGAGAATAGTCCGACACTCCCCCCTTCTGCAAGAGCTTGACAACCGTGCTCCTATTATTAACCCAGCGTGCTATATGGCAGGCAGGACATCTATACTACGCATAGCTGGAAGTCCGCTACTCGAGTTATTTTGGAGCCGTCTGTGAGTGGCAGGCCCCCACAGAGTCCGGAGCCCCCACAAGGCTGGTCTGCTTTATCCGCGCACAACAGATCACCGCTGGACAGAGAGAGGCGCTGACCGCCACCTTCAACTCTGGGGAGGTTTCAGCACATCAGCACAGCCACAGGAGGAACACTATTATTCAATCATGTGTTTTTGCACCATAACTGTTTTGCAGAGAAACTATTTTGAATATTATGATTTAGTAAATCATTTTTATCAGAAAAAAAACATGTTTTTCTACAGAGGTCTTTACCTTAAGAGCCACTTGTAATACATTTGCTGTGTATGTTATGAAGCAATGACTCAAAGAAACCTATTCAATTTTACTCAAATGTTAAAACAAGGACCCCAGAGTTCAAATTCAAAACTAGCATTGACTTGGTATTCATGAATCTCTTCCCACCGCCATGTTGCGCTGAGAAGCATCTCATTCACGATGCTTTGTCTTCTGCTGTGATACGACACATGTTCGGCCAGGCACCATGTAAATCACCACAGTGAGACTGTTTGCCAGGAGAACGCCAGCATCTTCAAATGATCCCCGAGGTGCCGTTTGACTCTCTGACCGCTAGATGGCGCCACAGTACAAAACAGCTGATCAGGCTGTTTTACGCACTGAAGCTGCACCTGAGCTCAGAGACAGACAGGTGTCGCTCTCTGCCCGCATTTCACTCCGCGTTCGTCTTCACACTTTCCCTGAAGCAAGAAGACAGATAATGTATTCATTCTAACACACATCGGTGTTACCACGCTGATGACGTTTAGTGTTTTCTTTGTTCATTCGACTTATTAATGTGTGTATCTGAAAAATAAAAAAGAAAGCACGTTTTAAGAAATTACTTGAGATCTTTGGATATATTGTGGAGAATCTCAAATGAACTTTATGATAAATAAATACAAACATAAATAAATAATAAATACAAACATAAATGAATACAATGTTACATCGTCAGGTTACCAGTGTGGAGTTATGGTGCATGTGCACTAGTTTAAAGCTTTGTGTCTTTTTGTCTCTCCTTTTGTCTCTCGTGTTTTTTGCTCCCTGTTCGCCGGTGGGAGGGGGTGATGCTCCTGTCACACATGCTGTACGGCAACAATAATATTTGGAGAGTTACAAGTGGCTGCGGTCTGCAGCACAAACCGAGACGCATGACCAATGAGCTCTGTCTTGCGCACATACCCAGATCTCACTTGAAAGCAATCGTCGGTGTGTATGCGCGACTTTAAAGCTCAGCAGCTCGGAGAAGTTGGGGGCCAGAGTGGAGAAGGTGCAAGATGGAAATGAAGCTGGAGGACAGTGCGGGTGCTTAGTTTTCCGAGGACGCACAAGCGGCGCATCGTGCCATTGCGCACAACTTCTTCACTGCCTGCAGACGCTCTGCAGCTGAATTACTGAGTGGACTTTTCACAGCCGGAGCAGAGATGGCGATACTCATTAGTTCTTTGATTATCTTTACAAAATTCATGCTTTATTCCAAAATGACATACTGCATGGAGGTAGACTTCTGCATACCTGTTCGTGTGGATCATCAAAAGCAAGAAAAGCATGTGCACCGGCGTGCAGAGCACATGAATGAAAGACTGGTGGTTTTTAAACTTAGTGCATTCAAACAGGAATTTTACCTCCACCTCACGCCGGATTCTAGTTTCCTCGCACCGGGCAGCTTGTCGCCTGAGAGCGGCTCCTCAGCATCCAACGGCACCGCCACCACTGACCTCAGGGAATGCTTCTACTCCGGGGATGTCAACGCGGATCCGGACTCCTTCGCTGCGCTCAGCCTGTGTAAAGGTCTCCACGGAGGCTTCTCCTTTAATGGCATGGAGTATTTTATCAGACAAAGCAGGACAGAAGACGCAGCAGCCGCGTCTGGATACGTTCAGTCTTTTGACAGTACGCATGTCATCCGCCGCCGGAGACGCGCTGCGCACTCTGGCGGCAACTTCACCAGCAGGTGTGGAGTCACACCTGACACCAACTTCAACATTTCCCTGGAGAAATACAAGCACATGGGCGAGCTGGAGATTGACGGCTTAACTGAAACTGTGTTGAAGACCCTGGGGAGGTCCAAGAGGTTTGCTTCCATCCCCAGGTTTGTGGAGGTGCTGGTGGTGGCAGATGAATCTATGGCTAAATTTCACGGGGATGACCTGAAGCATTACCTCCTGACCCTCATGTCAGTAGCAGCCAGGCTTTACAAGCACCCCAGCATTCTCAACTCCATTAACATAGTGGTGGTGGGCTTCACGGTGATAAATGAAGCTGACAAGGGACCGAAGGTTTCCAGTAATGCAGCCCTGACTCTGCGCAACTTCTGCTCCTGGCAGAAGAAGTTGAATAAACACAACGACAAGCACCCAGAGTACTGGGACACTGCCGTCCTGTTCACCAAACAGGTAAGCAGGGCATGAGTGAGCTGCATCAGGTCCAGTTATAATCCATCATATTGGTTGCACAGACAATAAAATAGAAACGTTGCACTGGTACAGTACTTGTGCATGAGTAGATCATGCACAACGGGCCCTCGGCCTTGTGCATGTACAAGCCCCCCGACCCTTCTTCATATAAGAAAGACAAGCAGACAGACAGTGTTATATAATGACCCCTCTTTCAGTAAAACTCTCTGAATCTCAGTAATACACACTTTTGTCATCACTTTAAAATATCTTTGTGTCTGTTCCAATCTCTCCACATGTACTCATTTTATGACTTTGCAGTCTTTTTTTGTCTTTAACAAACAAACCTTCGTCTCTTTGTAGCTGTGTTGTGTGTGTCTCTGTTGAGACGTTGCATCTTTGGGTTTGTTTTGTGTGTCTTCGTACTCATAGCTGTCACTCCACACAGAGGCCTGTGCCCTGTGTGCTCACTCAGTAACCCTGTGTGAACATGTGTGTTGGTCCAGCCTGTCAACTGCACACCTCTGCAAGTCTCCTTCACTTAGTTCAGTGAGTCACTGGAAAAGAGCCTGTGAGACAGTTCTTTCCATGGAAGACCTCACCTCTGTCTGCCTCTGCAGAACTGGGTCACTATCTGCCAGTAAGACACCTTCGTAACAGTCAGAATACTTTATAAGAATTCGATCGGAACCCAGATTCCTTTTTCATTCATTCAAAATGATAACTGTATATTGGCAATATCTGGAGCAGTCAACCTGATCACAGCTGTCAGATAATCCCATGTGGCCACCAGAGCTGTGACCACAAACTAGTGAATCCTTTTCCACAGTCACTAACTTCTCTCTGTCTCTCTCTCTCTGATGTCTTGTCGTTAGTGCCGGTCTGCTTTCCATTAGGTACTGTTTGGCTCAGGCTGGTCCATTTGAAACACAGCTTCTCTCCTTTACTGCGTAGCAACATGCAAAAACACTTCAAGATCTAAACAAGTGAAGAATCACCCCAGTGCCGGGAAGGAACCCTTATTTACACTGAGGGCCATCATATGTCAGGAGGTCCAGGTCCGGTCTTGTTGTCCTTGTAGGGCACAACAAGTGCAGTCGCTGAGAAGGGAAAAATCTTGTAATAGGTTACGGTAAGCAAGTGGTGTGGTGCACACATGGCTGGCGGAGGCTGCTTCTGGCATTGCTGTAAGACAGGGTTAACAAGTTCATCATCTACTATGTGTTCATATTTACTTTGAACCCTACAAAAGCACAGGGAAGTCATGTTGATAAAATATATTATCAGAAGTCCTGACCAGAAATATTGAAACAGAGACAAAATATATTTTAGACATGAAAGCTCTGCTGTAAGACTTGAGATAGAACAAAGCAACCACCTTCCTGCTGAGTCAGCCATTTCCAATGATAATGACTAGTCCCTGAGGGAGATGCTAATGCCAGCATGCTAACATGCTCAAAATGACATGTAAACATATGATGCTGATGTTAAGCAGGTATGACGATGACCGTGTTTTTATCTTATTTTAGCGTGTTAGCATGCTAACAATTGATAATTAGCAATAAACACAAACTACAGACAAATTAAAATGTTTACCCGATGGAGATGCTAGACTACAAGTTACTAAATCACCACAGAACTCGAGTCATTGTGACTTGGACTCAAGTTGATTCCAGTCACTTAGGGACTTGAAACAACCTGTGATTTGACTCCACTTGCCCAAGAAAAAAAGACTTGGGTCTCATGTCTGATTTATCCGTGGGGAACACCAGTGTCTGCACTAAATGTCATGACAGTCCATCCAACAGTTGTCAGGACATTCAACCAAAAACTCAAAATATCAACTTCATGGTGGCACTAGAGGAAGGGTCAGGGGAGTACAGCTCAACAGAGAGAACTCTTTATAAGAGTTTTCAGCATTTTGAAACTTAACTAGAACCACTGGTAACAGGACAAGAATCCTCTTTTTTAGAGCAATTGCTGACATTGGTTCCTTCAGTCATGATGATCTGGGTTAGCAACTTTATGAGGTGATAACACTATTTATTGCTTAGTCCGCTTAGCTAACTCTTCTTAAGCCTTGAAAGTGCCACTTGTGCGTCAGTTTGTTAATAACGAGCATCGGATTGTTTCCCCAGTAACCTCAACAGGAAACCTGCAGGTAAGGATTTTTTTAATAGGTGAAGTGAATTAATGGGAATTAACTGGGTTTATTTGGGTTTATACTCTGCTGCCAGCATGATTAAAAAGATAATCCTACAGACGTGATACAAAACTGACGAAGATGTTTATTTGACGGAAATATGTTTTTTTCTGATTCTGCCAGTCAACCCCACAGAGACATGATGAGATAGCTAGACAGTTAGTGGTAAACATGTCACGACTGTGGATGGTTTTACTTTACCCTGGGCTGTGTGCCACAGGTGGGACTCATCTGGTGCTCCTGAACTCTCTTCTTACATCTTTAACTAAACAGCACGAGGAAGTGGTGGTGGCCCATCTCCCCTGACCCTCCGCTTCAAAATGTTTTAAGAACGGAGCGGCAATAAGCAAACCATAGTCCCATGTGCTTTGTATTAGCGCTCTTCATGGTCTGTTCATTCCGTAGCTCGCGGCAGAGCCACACAAAACTTATCAGATTTTTCAAGCTTCCCATGAGAATAAAGAGAAAGACTTCACAGATAACACTTGTGTCTCTGTGTCACAGGATCTCTGCGGGGCTACAACCTGTGACACACTGGGGATGGCTGACGTTGGGACCATGTGCGACCCGAAGAGGAGCTGCTCTGTCATTGAAGATGATGGCCTGCCCTCGGCTTTCACCACTGCACACGAACTCGGTGAGAAAGTTGTCTCTTTATTTGTGAAAATTGTGAGCGACATGTTCAACGGCAGGGATTGAACACTTACATTATGCGTTCTACATGTATGCTAATGCATATTTGGCCTCAGAGTGAGATATGTTCAGGGCAATATATAACCTGAGCTTTAAATATCAAAGGAATGCTGCAGGAAAGCTTTGACAGATGTTTGCAAGCATAATCAGGGTGGAAACTGGCCTGGCCGGAGGGCTTTGCAACTTTCCTGAGGATCTAAATGGCTGTGGTTTTCAGCCGTGGTCCCAGAGCACTGCTGGGGTTCAGTCCCAACAGCTATTTCAGTGCATTCACCTGATGTTCTGTTCGCAAATCAGCCCCTCATTAGAGGACTCAATCAAAACCAGCAGGTCTCTGGGCAGAGAGAGAGATCCATGTTCAACATTACAGCTGCACAACGCTGGCAGCTGCAAATGGCAAGTGAGATATGACAAACTGACAAGTCAGAAGTTCAGTTGCCATGAATTATCTCATGAAAACATTGTACTACAATCCAGCTAGTCTTAGATGCAAGCTAGCAATTTGCATCTGTTTAAGAGTTTAAGTGTATCAAGTGCTAACAAGCATCATTTGCTGAACTATACTTTCACAAAAAATAAATCTCCTTCCTGCAGCCTAAAATGACCTGTTTTGATCTATGGAAGGTGGAAATGGAAAATGATCTGGAATTGAGAACTGCTTATCCTTCATTGAGTGGCATTACACTGCATATATTGCAGTTTGACACACTCTTAAATCGCTCCAGTTGATAAGGCTAATCCTAGCAACAATACCAGTGACAGTTGTTTTTTCTCACATTTGTAATAATCGGGTTGAGAGGGCAAGAGTCATGCCTGAGACCAGATGCAAAACAAACTCATGAGCCTGCAATAGAAGAATTGGTTTACACTATGCTCATATATGTGAAGTAATTAATTCTCATGATTTAATGTGCTGAAACACAGTTTATGTTCTTGTTTTTCTTTTAGAAAGTACCACATGTTCATATTTGGGGAATGAAATGATTTCCATGGGAAATAAATTCCCTATTGGCCTGATTCAGAACCAGGATATATGCCACGCTGAATATTCCCATGCATGACTGCATTCCTGTCTGCTATGACATCATGTTCGGATCAGTCCAAGTCGAGTTCTCTTTGCCTTATGCATACATGTGCTGGTGTCTGGTAAAAAGTTTCCCCTTGTGTTAGCATTTCCATATTTGACTGTCATCACCACAGAAACGTTGCTGTATTACTAACTGCTTATCGAGCTTTAAATCGTGGGACAGTGAAAACAGAATAACTTGACTCTAACAAAGACGTGACCTTCTGCCTTTCTTCCCGCCCACCCTCCATCCCTCAGGCCACGTCTTCAACATGCCCCACGACAATGTGAAAGCATGTGAGGAGGTATTTGGGAAACTAAAGGACAACCACATGATGTCTCCCACACTGATTCAGATCGACAGGAGCAGGCCCTGGTCTGTGTGCAGCGCGGCCATCATTACTGAGTTCCTGGACAGAGGTCATGGTTAGTAAACACTTCCTGTTTGTGTCTCTGGACTCACAAATTATGTCCAGGCTTCAAGCCGTCACCTGGTTCAAATCTAATTGGACCCACGAGAAACAGACCAGGGCTCTATTTTGTCATGGTTACATTTGTCATTTCAATTTCAGCTTCAATTTAGAAGTCATGAAACATTCACACACCATATGTTATAGTATTATTATAATGCAAGGTTTTGGTCTAATGTATGGTTTATCCTGGAAGATGGAAGCCCAAAGAAAAAAGAACATATTATTTATTTAAATACACATTTTAAGTGTTCATTCTTGAGTGTCTTTCTTCCAAATTGGGGTCATGGAATATAAAAGCCATAGTGTGGTAATATCTTAAGTCAACAAATAAAACAGTGAAAGTCAACAGCAGGAGGATAGAACCTTCTACCAGCAAAATATCCAAAAGGCTGATATCATGTCTAAGTTCACAAGGGAATCAGTCAAAAAGAAAGAAGGACTTAATGCTGCACTCATTCATATTAATATGCACAGTGGGTCATGTCCCCGTGTGTAATGTGAAATGGATCACTTGTAGTAATGAAAAGACAGAAAATAATCACCTGACTCTGCAGTTTCCCTCGCCTCCACAGCTCTGATGAACCCAGCGTACACTACCTGTTCAGCAGCAAACAGACAGAGTCAGTGATCAGCTGCTGAACATATTGGAGCATTCAGCAGCTAAAGAGAAAGCTTTTCCTCTTGGTTGATGGTGATGAAAACAGAAAGTGAATATTTATCATAGGTGGTCAAAAATATCATTTCAGGTTAATGCTAATGTTGCTGTGTGTCTGCTGGATGTGTAAACAAAACAGGCAACAGTTAGCTATCATGTTAGTAACATCAAGGCCACAACGTGTCAACCATGTGACTGACACATGTGCAGCAGTTGTCATCTCATAGTAGACATGTTGAAGAAAAAGCCAATACATTTATTTTGGTTCATAGACAAGTTCATGGTAAAATGTTGAACTGATGAAAAAATTCTAAAGCATTTAAAACTACTGCTAAATTAACATAATCTGTCACACAGATTGTTTGTTACACAGAACTCGAAGCTGCACTAGAAACTGTTTGGAAAAGGAACTTTCAAAGAATACTTGGCAGGTGATTGGAAGAGAAATCTGTCATCACAGGCTAACTTCAGCCAGGTGGTTAATCAAACTTTTACCAGTCACGGTGAACAGTCTTCAGTGTCATTCTTTGCTGCCCTCTAATGAAATACATTCTCCAGTTCTGATGTAATGATGCTGCAGCAGCTAAGCTAACCTTTGGAGCAGTCGTCTTTTTGCTTATTAAACAAACGGTTGCGTCTCTCGCAGGTGGTTTCATCTAAACCACGCCCTTAGTTGCCAATAGTTCCTCAAGGGACGCCGACTGGGTGAACCTCTGTGCTTTGGCCACAAGTGCAAAGCTTGAAGCCTGGCAACATGAATGTGTTAGATCACATGATCAGGTGATCTCACGAATCCAGCTGCCACGTAAGGTACAAATGAACTTTCATGTGATCAGAATCCAATCAGTGTGTGAGTGATGCAACAACCAGCTTCTCAGAGACAAACTAACAGGCTGGCTTATGCTGTTTGCTGGACATTGTTGATGTAATATCACTCCCAGAAGTGCACTTGAAACTGGAGTGCAATAATTATTAAACATGGAAAAATCTGAGGATCTATTATTTCCTTCATGTGATTCATATATGCTGATATGCACTCTCCACTTCTATATTCAATGTAACATTCACAAGTGTATTAATATATCATGCAACTTTTTCTCCTCAGTAGCTCCTTTATGCCAAGTCTTTTTCTGTCTCTGTTTAAGTTCCAGTAAGCGACTGTAAGTGGATTCTGTGTAATAGACAGAATTAAACACCAATTTATTACCTCCCCCCGACCAGTCCACTTACTGCAACAGGAAAATGAGCCTTGACTAAGTTTAACGCTCCGAAGCTATCACCACTGTCTTTTCTGCGTGAGTCATTTGCTTAATCTAAACATGATCCGGCGTCTGCACTGTCTCACAGAGCTACGTCTGCTGTTGTCCAGACTCAAGCCGAAGTGACTGAACAAACAGTACCAGCAGTTTTAAGATCGTGCATAATTTAATGTCCAAATAATATCCATCTTTGA
Organism: Sparus aurata; assembly: GCF_900880675.1. NCBI lineage: Eukaryota > Metazoa > Chordata > Actinopteri > Spariformes > Sparidae > Sparus > Sparus aurata. Next base: position 31,165,233 of record NC_044188.1, read on the forward strand.
TCATACTGTGAGAACATGTTCTGCAAATAGGATATTTTTCCGCATGTTTTTTGAACATTTCATTATTGCTACAATCCATAGTTTCCAAGGTGGTACATCCTTCTGTCATGGTTTTACATGAACTTACCTGAGCACCCTTGCTATGCATAGAAGTTGTAACACTTGTGTTTTGTGTTGTGTATTTTGCATCATATCTCCTGAACCCAACATGATAACACAGGAATGATGATGTCTACCCCGATGTTTGATGGTCAGGGATTACAATGATTTGCAACATCATAAATGTTTCAGGTGAACAGTTAATGCTGAATTCAGTGACATTATGAGAGGGAAATGACAGTATCTGTGAACCTGGGTGAGACTTCATATCATGTCAGCTGCATGCATGTTGTGAAGATTTTTAAATCGTATTCCTTTTATTCATTAACCCTGTTAACACACTGAAGGAGTAGAACAATATTCAATATATATAAATATATATTAGGGCTGTCAAATGATTAATTTTTTTAATCGCGATTAATTGCATTTTGTCCATAGTTAACTCGCGATTAATCGCAAATTTTTTTTGGCACATTTTTTTCTGTTCTAAATGTACCTTAATGTATTTTTTCATGTTCTTAATACTTTTAACAACATAAGAAAGGGCAAATATGCTTGCTTTTCGAAAATGTTTATTCAACACTTCAAATCATGCAGGAAAATAAAAGGCTCAAAAAATATCCCCTCACCCTAAATGGGATCAAAACATGGTGATGTCTGCTTTTGGCGAGGGGGAGGGGCTCCCTGCATCTGCCATGTGTTTGGCTTGCAAATGATATTTGAGTCTCGACGTACTTCAATGGTAACTCATTTCATGTTGACAGTACGTGCAGAAAGTGAATTTGCCGTTCATAAGTCCTTTCTCCATTTCCTTTCGCTTTCACTTTTTAGTTCACCGTGTTTTTCCCGAACCGCCAACCCTGCTTCTTCTTCTTCTGATTCCCTTTCTTATTCTTCTGCCACCCTCTGGATCAAGACAACAGATGCCATCGACGGCCGTAAACATACAATGCACATTTCTTTTTTTTTTTAATACCAAGCGTTAATCACACGATAAAAAAATTAACGCCGTTAAGAGAATGTTGCGTTAACTCGTTGTTAACGCGTTATTAAGTGTTAACTTTGACAGCACTAATATATATGTGTATATATTAGGGGTGGGACGATACGGGTAACTCACGATTCGATACTGTGACGATATTTGGCCCACGATAATGATAATATCACGATACACGATATCTGCAATATTCGATATATTGCAAGAAATTTCATCAACGATATATCACGATATGTGACTTAAAAAGAAAAACGTCTTATGCATCTATTGCATTTATTTTATTTTATTTTCTATAAATGTAATATGCCTTGATGTGTCCAGGTTGACCCAAAGCACTTTTATGTTCCCACTTCCTAGGTACTGGATGGGTGAACAGAACTCTGCACATAATTGGTTGCATACTGAAATGTGCTCAATATTTCATTTCATTTTTATGTTATTCTTATCTTGTTTAGCAATTGTTAAACTAAAATGGGCCCAAGTTTACATAAAACAAGTTGCTACTGACTTTTCAGTAACAGAAAGCACTGTCCTGGTTTACATAAGACATGTTATTAATGTTCATGCACTTTAATGTGTCCAGCTCAGGGTTCTCTCCAGATGGTGCGCCGCTGTAGTCATTTTCAATGTTAGCTGCTTTATAGCGGGTGTTAGTGGGCTGCCGCGGTCTTCTATCAATAAAATATCGATATTTGCCGTCAGTATATCGATTATTTATTGTGACAGAGAGCACAACAATATATTGCAATATCGATTTTTTTCCCCACCTCTTTATATATATATATATATATATATATATATATAAATATATATATATATATATATATATATATTTAACCTTACTTTATTTCAGGCAGTTTCACAGAAAGCAATGGTCTTTTTTTTTTTTTAGGACTGCCCTGACCACATTCACACAGTTAACCATTCACGCCTGAAGTGCCGCCATACAACCACAGTCTGATCTGCCAGCCACTGTAGCAGTTGGGGTTAAGGGCATTGCTCAAGGGCACCTCAGTGGTGGTAATGGGAGAAGGGCAAACGCAGTTGGATTCGGCTACCACTGCCCCCAATGTGACCCCAGCAGCTTGCATGTGGAAGGTGTGTTGTTGAGATTAAAATGAGGTAAGGTAAAACTGGAGACCGTCTTACAATGGGATCACACCTGCTGTGACGTGAATGGTGCAGTGGAACAGAAGTGAGTTTGGTGAAATAAGTTAACTTTACCATGTTTAATGTTGTACACTCCTTGTTCTGGTGCGATCCTGTCACAGGATGGTCTGTAGTTGTTTGTGAAAAGGTTGAAAGGATTCTAAACTGACCCTGAATCAGCCCTCTTCCTTCTAAACAAGTATGTGATTAGGAATGTTGATTACTTCAGCTTTTTCAACAAAATTACTGTTACTGAGCAACCCAATCTGTTACTGCAGCTGTAGGCTTGCAAGTAACAAATATGAACAGTAAATCACGTATAATTTGTTTTACTACAATACAACACCATTGATTGGTCTAGTCTTGTGGTAGTACCAGGGTCGTTGTTGAGCCCCCCAAAGATGTCATGGAGCTAAATCAATGAGACATTGAGGGAGGAGACACCTATTTAAAAGCCCTGCTGACATATCATCTGGATTATGTAGTTTCGTTATCACAACGTACCTGAATTCACCATTTACTGTTAATCGAACAATCAATGATGTAGTATACAATATCATTGCAATCCTTGACCAAAGGGGTAGACAGCACCTTTTCTGTGATATCATGTTTGTTCAGGAGATATGATGCAAAATACATAATTCACTTATGGCAGAAAATAAAATGGTCGTCATGTGTTGTTTTTGCAGTGGCTCCATCTCTGACAGTGTTCAGGGGCCCAAACTCTAGGGGTACCAAGTTTCATGCTTTTGTGAAAAAGTGATAGATAGATCATCAACCTCTTCCTTAGTGAAGACACAATTTGGTGTAAATGACAGGTTGTGTCATCATCTTTAAAATTCAACCAGGCTGCTTTATTTAAGGGGTTTAGGAAAAGCGGGTCATTTTTGACCGATGGGACAAGGTGAATAAATCGGATAGAAATACTTCAAAGGGCAAAATTGATAGTCAGGGACATTGTTCGTCTCCCTTGAAAATAACAAATCTTTATCACTCTCTCACGTTCTCTTCATTCATTTGTGGACTTATGAATCAAAATGTCGATGAGTTGTGAGTTCATTACTAAGGAATGCATGCAGGTGAAAGAAATCCCCGGCCACAAAAAGTACTATTTTCACCACATCAGTCATTTGATCACAAAATTACTCACAAGTACAGATGTTATTTGTTTGTTTCTTTGTCTGAGATTTTCTATTTGTCTCTAGAGAACAATATGCAAAACATGGCCAGAGATTTAGCAAGAAACACTGAAAAGATGAACTAACATTATCAATGCTTTTTGCTAATACCATTTTTTACCTCAAGACGTGATAGTCTGATAGCCCACCGTGGTTTCAGCTGGGAGACATAAAAAACAGCCAGTTCACTACTGAGTCTAAAAAGTCAACAAAATACACTCAAAATGTCAAGAAAGGAAATATTGTGACACCTATTTTCCTTACTAAACAGAAAAATACAACCGTGCACGTCTGAATTCCAGTTTCTCTAATTTACTGAACTAAGACGAGTACAAAGTGATAGTTGGGGTCACATGTCTGGTTATATGAGGTACTTATCCCTAGTCACTGTGGTACCTGTAGTAGATGACCATCAACTCTCCCCGTGTGGAGAAGCAGCACGTAGCCCCGTCAGGCGCTTTACATTGCCGACAGATAGCCGCTGAAAGTCCGACCCAAACAGCTGATCGGTGATACAGTGCACAGCAGGCACAGCTGTGCTTGTGTGTAGGAATACGGATGATGTACGGTTCAGGGAATGTAGTGCCAAAGGGAAGGGAAGTCTGACGGCAACATAAAGCGCCAACAATTTTCAAACTATAGCATAGACTTCAACAGATGTACATTTTTTTTAGGTGTGCCTTCTTTTAGGTGGCTAAAATACATCTTGCTGTCAGTACTGCTACATGCTGCTTCTCCACACAGGGGGCAAGTCTGTCGGTCTTTAAATTGACCTCGGTGTGACCCTGTCTAGTCACAGTCTGGTGTGCAGCTTTGTTTTGTAGAGGTGGCTGAGCCCAGTTTAGCAGAGCCCCGATACCTGCCGTTGCTCCCCCTGAGTTTCGATGTTGTAATCCAGGCAGAGTACCTTCAACCAACAGGGACACTTAGCTCCACATCTACCTGAGCTACTGACTAACGACAGCTGGTCACTATAGCCAAAGAAAGCGGCAGCAAACAGAGGGTGAGCAGCTGTTATAACAGTCTTTATAGTTTCGGAGAAACCTTTGAATTCTATCCATTTCTTACAAATTTGTGCACTATATTCAAGTTGCATATGAAACACTGACATGTTACAAACCTTATTAAGTTGAGAGGGTGTTAAATGTGTTAGCTATCTACACATCCGTCAGACATATAACAACGGTTTTTCATTTAGAGTTGTGTTCTGTCCGCCTAATACAGTTCAACTTTCAGCTTTACTAAAGCTAATGTATGTTTTGTTCTCCACCAACTCCTGAGGCATGTATTTTGCTCTTAGCTGATTCATGTTCAGTAAGTAGTTGCCAGTGTTTTCTATCAGCTGTTTGGTACTGGGCAGGTAGCATAACGTGGTCTTATAAACATTTGTCCTGGTACAGCTGCCTGCTGCTGCTGTAAATGAGGTTGATGAATGTCATGAAACCAAATAAGGAGCTAAAAGATGCCAAAACTCTCCTGTTTGGTTCGGTGACTTCGTAAAGAACAACTTTTATTGCAAAGTTTAAATCCAAAAATATAAATACGTGCAGCTTCCTGTTTTCAGTGGCTGATCAGCAGCTGAAGACGACAGAAAACTGGTCAAATGAAAGAATATCTGAACACTTGCACACCTCTAGTCATATAGTCACCTGAATATAATATCCATATGAGTGAAATCAGTCTGACTGTCTGCGGTGCTGTTGGTTTATTTCTGTAGGAGACTGTCTGCTGGACCAGCCTCAAAGGCAGCTGTCTCTCTCAGACAACCTGCCTGGTTCAAGCTACAGTCTTCATCGCCAGTGTGAGCTTGCCTTCGGCCCCAGCTCTAAGCCCTGCCCATACATGCAGCCCTGCTCCAAGCTGTGGTGCACCGGGAAGGCCCGTGGCCAGCTGGTCTGCCAAACTCGACACTTCCCTTGGGCGGACGGTACCAGCTGCAACAACGGCAAGGTTTGCTACCGAGGAGCCTGCACTGAAAAGAACAGCACCATGGACATCAAGGTGAGAGAAAGAAAGCACTGTCAAGTCCTTCCTGTTTTGTTTTTTTTCGTTTTTGTATTTTTTATTACAGAATGATATACCAATCCCCGTTTTTCTTTTGTCCCAGGTGGATGGGCGGTGGGGGAAGTGGGGTGCTTATGGAGACTGTTCCCGAAGTTGTGGTGGAGGAGTTCAGCTGGCCAAGAGAGAGTGTGACAACCCTGTCCCTGAGAATGGAGGCAAATACTGCTACGGCCTTCGCATCAAATATCGGTCCTGTAACCTCAACTCTTGTCCTGAAACAGGTACACACTGTTTGAGAACGTTCACGCAGGAAGACGTGTTAAAAGCTGCCATTGACCATTCCCTGAACCTTTCCCCCAACAGCAATTGCCCAACAGTACTTTAGCACCCACAATGGGCATAGCAGACACACCCTTTAAGCTTTGGCTGCATTAGCACATTGAAGAAGTGCACATGGAGTTGTAGTAAGAGCAATATTTTTGTATGTATTGAGTATGGATGGTAGTTTCTTTATTTTAAGCCAATTAAAACACAGGGACAAGTGACCAACAATGTAAGCAAAGTGTGTTCATCCGCCTTAATATGCAAGCCCAATTGTTAGCAGGTCTGGTTGAGACATTGCTTGGTGCTCACGCAGTAAGGCTTTTCTCTCGTCATGTTAAAAGTAAAATATACACAGCATAAAGGCTAAACTAAGGAGCAACTACATGATGAATATCCCCTTAAAGGGATCCCATTAGTCAGCAGGAAACAGTAAAAAGTCTACTGAAAAAAGTCACTAGCCAGTAATGCTAACTTTAGCTCCATTAGCTCATTAGCTTGATCCTATAAGATCTGTCAGCAATAGTTGTCATTTGACCAGATATGAGGAGCTTCTTTTTCATCCATCCATTGTTCAGCCTTTCCGGGGCTGGGTGGCGCTGGCAGCAGACCAAGCAGGGTTTTCCAGACGTTCCTCTCCTCAGCAATGTTTTCAAGCCCCTCTTGGGGGATCCTGAAGAGTTCCCAGGCCATATGAGTGAATTCTGGGTCTACTGGGTCACATCAGCTGGCTCCTTGGATGCGAAAGACAGGGGCACCACTCTGAGCTCTCTCCAGATGTCTGAGCTCCTCGCCCTGTCTCTAAGGCAGCCACCCAAAACTAAATTTTAGCCACTTACAGTATATCTGTGATCTAATTATTTTGATCCACTTGAAATCGATGACTCCTTATTTGAAAAAATACTATTATCATTGTAAATGAAAATAAAAAGAACAGAAAGCCGATGTGTCTAGCAACAGTGACAAAGAGCGCTGAGACATAGTGACATAGTATTCTAAGGGCTGCTTTTTCATCTCCAGCTAAGAGTTTCCGTGAGGAGCAGTGTGAGGCATTCAATGGTTTAAACCTAAACACCAACAGACTGGGTTCCTCTGTTGTGTGGGTTCCCAAGTACTCGGGCATCTCTCCCAAAGACAAATGCAAGCTCATCTGCCGCGCCAACGGGACTGGATACTTCTATGTCCTCGCTCCAAAGGTATGTAACCTGATTTGCTGTGTGCACTCAACCATTCCTCATTGCAAACCTACCATCTGATTGTATCTGTTTAATCAACTGCTCACTTTTTCTTATAACTGAAAAAAGTCATTAGTTAGACACCACAAATTATATTTATGAGACAGCCCTGTGGGTACGCTGTGGTAATAAAGTAGAGCAATTCCAATGAGTTCTGAAAAGTTTGGGCCAAATGACATATTGACTGCCTTCACATTACCAGCAAATGATAATTACCCAACCATCTGGAGGCTGATGTGAGCCTGATAATTGCTAGATATGGTGCAGCCTGTTGACGGTATATAGAGCAGTGCTGTCAGCTTTTATTATGCTGCTTGAATAAAAACCAGCCACACTTAGATCGCTCTGAAAAGCTAAGACATGACATTGGGAATTTTGTTAATCTTCTGAGCTAAATGGTCATCAACTATTAGAGTTGCTAATGCAGTCTGAATGTCATGACATTGAACACCCCATCATGAATCAAAAGCTCATGGGAGGTTTAATTAAAAAATGTAGGTAGAATTATTGGTCAGCTCTCTGCTCACAATGGTTGTGAACTCATCCACAGTGCAAGATGTAACAGGCATTTCCATCAGCAGCAGAGCAGTGAGAGTGGATGTGTCAGTGGCACTGGCGAGAGCGGCTTCAGGATAGATGGAGTGGTGAGGAAGTGAAACATGCAGGGAAAGTGTCACCTAACAGCTGTGGCCTGTCAGCAACTATTTATGCAACCAGCAAGGAAATAAGTGTGTAGCTGCAATCCAAGCCAAGATCTCGTTTACACTAAAGGACTCTGTACACTGGTGCTACTTTTGTCTTTCTATTTATGGATCTCTTTGGTTCATGTTTGTTAAGTCAGAAGAATGAATCATGCAAAGATGATGTATGTGGCTAACATTTTCTGTCCAGCTCTTTCATTCTCTCCTTTGTTCCTGCTGACGTATGATCCATCGAAAGATCACATGATGTGATGTCTGAAACCTTGCAGGTTGTGGATGGGACACCCTGCTCTCCTGACACCTCGGCTGTATGTGTTCAAGGAAAATGCATTAAGGCAGGCTGCGATGGCAAGCTGGACTCCAACAGGAAGTTTGACAAGTGCGGTGTGTGTGGTGGGGACAACCAGGGCTGCAAGAAGGTCTCAGGAATGTTCACCAAACCTATGTGAGTAGCACAAAATGTACCGCCCTATAATGTTACATCCAAAAGCCAACTTGAGTTCACAATTCTCCCAAAGTTGTATCTCTGTAGCCATCATACCTAGTCTGCACACACAACCAATGTACAAGGAGTGTAGCCCTTTAAAATAACAGTGTAAAGTGTTGAGAGGGTGTTTAAAATCTCCCCCAAATGTGACAACCCTTCAACACCCTCATACATCATCAGTTGTCCTCGATGGTGTTTGTGTACTGGACATTACATTCTGGTGCTATCACAATGCCATTTGACTTTTATCTAATGGAAGTAAAAAAGCAATGAATTCACTAATTCACACCATCAGTCAAGTAATTAAATAACAAAGCAGACTGCTTAATTACCTGGACGGTTGTCTATAGGCCATCATCACACAGGCTAGCATCCAGTGCTCCTACCTTGCCAGTCTAAACTTTAGTAAGTAAAATTTTAGGCATCCTATGCCATCAAAGGGGTGATGGAAAGATTGAAATAGGTCAAAATGCATGACTGTTATACACAAATAATGAATAGCAATATGTTAGTTAGCTAGCTAGAGCGAGAGACATCAGCAAACTATTGGCAACTCTTCTACTGTGATAAAAAATAAAATACCAAAATACATTGAAATGACACTTAGTCCCACCCCTCTATCCCAACAAGAATCAAGACACCCTGAGGCGTAAATGCCCAGAATTGAGAGGTAGGGCTCAGTTGTAGGGACGTGGGTACTGTTGGGATGTGCCCTTAGCCTAGCTTAGCTCTCAAACTGAAAGGAGAAAGAAACAGCTAGCCAAGCTAAGTTAAAACATGTATAAATAAATAAAATGGACTATGTATTTTCTCTCTCTACAACAAACAAATATATTAGATTGGTATTCTCATTTGAGATTTGAGTATTGTCACTGTGATCCATTATCATGTAGAATTTCTTAGCTATCCTCTAACCAACAGCTACTCAGCATTGTTTATGTTCTTCATCTCCACACTTCCTTTTCAGTCATGGCTACAACTTTGTGGTGACACTGCCCGTTGGAGCTTCCAATGTTGACGTCCGTCAGCGAGGCTATCGAGGAATGGTCAGTGATGAAAACTACTTGGCGGTGAAGAATCGCCATGGGAAGTACCTGCTGAACGGCAACTACGTGGTGTCTGCTGTGGAGCGTGACCTGCTGGTGAAGGGCAGCTTACTGCGCTATAGCGGCACCTCCACATCAGTGGAGATCCTTCAGGCCACCAGACCCCTGCTGGAGCCTCTGACTGTGGAGGTACTATCTGTAGGGAAGATGACTCCTCCCAGGGTGCGATACTCCTTCTACATCACCAAGGAGACCAAGGAGGAGAAGACGCTGCGGAAGGAGGAGAGAAGTCACACAGCGCAGAACAGTGTCTTGGCGGACAGTAACAGGGTCGAAGCTAAGAAGCAGATGATGGGTAAGAGGCCAGTCAGTCATTGGGTGACTGTGAGCTGGGATTCATGCACAGTGACTTGTGGGAATGGTCTGCAGAAGAGGCTGGTGCAGTGCCAGAGCATGGAGGGGCGTCCTGCAGTGGACTGTGACAGTGCTGACAGGCCTGTAGCAGTGAGAGCATGTGGGGATCCATGTCCTATGTGGGATGTAGGGACCTGGTCTCACTGCTCCAAGTCCTGTGGAAGGGGCTTTAAAAGGCGGCCAGTGCGCTGCATGACTGAGAATGGTCTGAACCTACCCAGAGACCACTGCTCTGGAAGGAGGAAGCCTCAGGAACTGGACCTCTGCAACCTGAAGCCATGTTAGAGCAGAACAGACACAGACCAAGGACTCATTTTTGTCGGTCAAAGTGACAATTTGATGGGAAACTTAACCCAAATCAGTGTAATGATTCCATGGCCGTGTTTGGTGGAAAGATTTTCAAATGCAGCCTGGCTGTGTCTCAAGGACATCTGCTGCTGCGAAGGAGGTCAGTGGAGATGGAGAAGGTCTCCCTCCATTATTTGAAAAGAGAGACATCTATTTAGATAAGATAAAAGAAGAGGAGCTGTCTTCTTGTAAACTGTCAAACCATCTGACTCATGGTTAGTCTACCTCTACTATGAAAGATGACACAATGCCAGAGGAGAAAAGATGCAGACAGTGTTCACACTCGTCTGCACACAAACATAGTTTGTTGGTATCGTTGCGTATAAAGGATGAGTCCACGAAGCATGGTGAGGTAAAACCTCAACACTCACACTGTGCAGTTGTCAACAGCAGATATCTCATCTGTGAATTGACATTTTTCTCCTTTCACTGAAGAATTCATCAAAATGTGAAACACAGTACTGTATCATTCATGCAGGTCCACACAGTTTCAAAATGTTTTGTGTTGTCATTTTTCTTGATTCAGTGTTGTTGGCTGTTGTGTGATGGCTATTACACTTCCATCCAGAGTCAGATCAGATCATCTTGACTAATATCTTTTCAAGCTTTATAACCTTTCCAAAATGAAAACCAGTCAAAAATATATCCTTCGCACTTGATACAATCTTTATGATTTCAATTAATATCACAGGGTTCCTGAATTTTACTTACTGACCAAAAATCTGAAGAAAAAAAACTTGCAAACAAAATTTAGATAGAGCTAAAATGTTAGCACATTCTATTTAGCGGATCTGTGTCCGTTCTGTGTAAACCAAACCGACCGATGCTCAGCTATTTGTTCAATGTTGCCAAAGAGTTACAACCTTCATGAAAGCCTTAGTTCTGTGAGATGCACCTCGCTGCTAGAGACTCTAAAGAAGCAAGGCTTGCTCAAAGTAGCTTCACTTTACATTTCTGTCATCAGCTTAGAGTTCATTTGAAATGTAATGGTATTGTTTTGTTTTCAGCACACATATCTCTGAAAATCACTTGCCTTGTGTTCTCCTTTGAGAACAAATCAGAAACCAAAAGGGAGAAAAGATATTTGACAGTTTTCAGTTTCATGGTGGTGCCCTGAAGGTCTTTTAAAATGTAGTACTGCCAGTCATCGGCCTATATAGATTGAGAAGGCTGAGATACAATTATGATAATTCTCACCGGACCTTTTTGTTTTATTATAATAATAAAAACAACACACTGACATTAATTTCATTTTTTTTTTTTTACCACAAAAAGGGATGACTAAATGTGATTTAAGTTAGACTTTAAAGCTACGTTTGTAGAAATGTGTTTATCTGCACTTCAGAATAATTGTAATAAAAGTCTAATGTACCTTTCTAGTTTAAAAAAGACAAAGACAGGACATGAGCAGCATTAAGGAAGAAGTGCATGACATAAAAAGCAGCAAACATACGTAGTAGTATTAGAAAATATAAAAAGAGGTAAACTCGTAGTGAAAGAACTAAAACGTACCCATATATGGAAATTAGCTATGTAGAATACCATCCCATGATAAAAGACGGAAAGTATATTAGTTGTGAAGAAAAGGTACACAGCACAGTTAAAAATGGCCTTTCAAAGCAAAAACAATTTTATCTGGTGGGACACTCAGTGGGAGGTTGACGAGGAACCATCACAGCAAGAGTTTTCAGCTTGTTTGCACTGTAACCTCCCACTGCTGGTCTCATGTGTCCATCAAAACGAGTCCTAAAAGATATTTACAGTGTATGTATAAATTAGACCATTGATCAACTGTCAGGACAATTACACAAACACGCTAGTTATATCATATTGCAGGCCGAGACGTGACCCTCAAGAAGTTCATGTTTGCTGTGTTGCTTCCTGGCATTTCCTCAACCTTTACAGGCATCAGTCCTGCTGCTGCATGGCTGCTTCATCACCTCCGGACCTTAATGACAACACATTATGTATATGTTGTGTATGTTTCACATTTTACTGTCCCAACCATCAAAATGTATAGGGATTGATTATTTCTCTGTGGTGTTACTTAGTCAAACTTATTCTCCTCAGTGAACTGCTGAGTAAGGCCTGCCAAACACACAAACAGGTGAAGGCTCATCATCTCCATCATCCTTGGTGACATTAAAGAGAAAACCTATCTTCAAACAAAATCCTTCACCACGCACACCCATCGGTCTACTTTCCGTTCAGTTTTGTTGTTTTGAAGGGAATATTATTTTGCTATTGCATTTTGAAATATGTGTAGCTATGTAGAAAATGGATTAGCAGTCTGAAAAATATTTGGTAAGAGTCCAGTTTACGTGTCACACCCAAGTCTGGAAGTACAAGGGTGTCTCTCTGGACCATTTACATGTTTCTGAGACTAAAACTTTCACTGCTTTCAATTTCAAGATTCATCATAAAATAACAACAACAGACAACTATCACACAATAATAGATAATTATGTGTATTTGAGGGTGGAATTGTCCTTTAAACTGACTGAACACAATGCCAACATGTCACATTCATCTTCAGCCTGTTGTGGTTCAGAGGCCCATTAATACCATCTAAAAGCTGGTATTGTATAGTTAGTTTTTTCTTTCTTTCACATCATGTACAGATAATGTTATTTTTTATTGTTGTCTTTTGTATTGTATACTATGTATACATCCATCTAACTGTATAAAATAAAGTATATATATAAGAATATAACAGTATTCTGAATCCTGATTGATGATCCGTCTGACACTTTGGGTTTTAAGGCATTATCCAGATATTTTACAGTAAGACATTAAGGAATTATTACTGTAAGTCTATCCCATATCATCTGGTGACAGGCTGGATATCAATAGAGACATCTATTGTCTCTTGAACATCTCTCTTTGCTCCAGCAGTATCTGTTACGGCAGATTTCTGCTGTGCCATGCAGTCTTCTAACACATGAGATGAGACAGTCTTGATAACTCAGCTCTTCTCCATCTGAAGCATGGCCGCAGATGAAAACACATTCATTCATCCACTTTGGTATTCTGCTGATTTAAGCTCCGTTGTCCCGGCTGTACTGTAATAACACACCCAGTTTGTCCAGCGCCCGGCCAGTAAGCCTGATCTATTGTTGGACAGACGTCTCTCAGACTTGGACACCCTCACCCCAAGGATTTGACCTATATGATATACTTTAAAGGGTCCAACATGTTTTGATGAGAGAGGTGGATGGTTAATATTAATGTCCGAGCAGGTGTAGTAGGAGTGTAAAGGATTCTCCTTGGATTTGAAGGGTCGGTTTGAAACCATAAACTCTAGTGGGGGCGTATGAATCATGACATCATGAAATGTCACTGAAGAACACATCGCCAGCAAAACTGAGTTCCTATGTTTTCGTGTTATTTTAACATTCATACAAATGTTTTAATATTCTCAGCTTTTCAAGGAGATACCCTTTTCCATATATCTACATTTGGTTAGACAACAAGCTTGTTGCCTAATGAGATATGGCAGGCGTTTTTCAAGCAGCCCTGCCTGTAGTGACGAGTCAGGGCCTTACACCAGGCTAATGGTCCAGACTGTGAGACATGAGGCTGGATGTAAAATACATACTCATGTATAACATCATAATTGAAATACTCCTAGTAATTTGTTGTTTATGTCTGGTGGATGGATCGGGCCAGAAACCCAAGTGAATTGGAAATAGTGACAGCTCTTTAAATTTAAGAGGGTCACAGGGCATCTCACACATGGAGATAATCTACTCCTGAGCCATGAACCTTGTGCTGACAGTAACAGTGATGCTGGCCTTGGAATGATGAACTACTGTTTAGTCAGGTGTAAGTATTATTGTGGAGATTCAAAGTGCATCCAGTCCCTTCTCCTTCGCAGAACATCAAATACTGACATCTCTTTACGTCTGTATGCATGTCATGTAGGTGCACATGCTTCCCTAATTTGTATGAGACTGCAGAAAAATCTTTCAGTTGCACTTTGGTTAGGTTTAGGAAAAGATCATGGTCAGGGGCCAAAAAAAGGTTACTTACTGTATGTGATGGAAGTTAAAAAGGGCCTATTTGTTAGAAAGTTGTCTTGAGTTTCATTCCCAACTCTTCAAATAATGATGCTCAGGGGTGGTTACCATCCCGACCTACCATCCCAAAGTGTCAGGATTTGATCTCTCTTGCCATCTGAATATGTTGGACAAAAGCAGTGTTTGACTTATTGTAACTTATGTAAGTTAACAGTCCTATTAGTGCTCAAACATCCACTTCTCTTACAAATAGGACCTTTAAAGGAGCACTCTGTAGTTTTGGGGTTGAAATGTTAATAAGAAGAGAAAGATCTTCATTGACTGATTTAAATGAACAAACCCTTTGTTTTCATGACTGAATGAACAGAATAAGCAAAGCAAATATCCACATGCTCTGAATACCACGAGATCTCACCTGAAAAGCCTAAACCCAAAGCATTTAACTCTGTCAGTGCAGCCTGTGAGGACGCTTTTAAAACACTGCTAAAAAACACAAACATTATTCCCTGGTCATCCAAAGGTCTTCTTTTAAATCCAATGTATATGAACTGAGATGCTACAAACTTGCACAAATGAAGTTGTGGTGTCAGTGTGTCTGCGCCTCCACCCACAGGAAGTGAAGTTTTTCATTTAAACTCATGATTAAACATCTCCTAAACAGCAGTCACTACGTGTACATGATGTAGAAAAAGTTGGACTATTGTGTTACTCCCAGATAATGCGGTTGGAAAGGGTTAGGCTATACATGAACGAGTCGATTTACTCTTTGATGTATAGTCAGTTGGACCTAAATGGCCTTGGCGTGTGCATGCACCACAGTCCTCGCACTGAGCATTGATCCGGAAGTCGTCAATGACATAAATCCGCAACAGAACGCAGAGAAAACCAAAGAAGAAGACAACTACGAAGGTATCAACATCTCGAGGGCTGGAGCAAGAAATTAGATTTTTTGGACCGATGAGGAGACATAGTTTATGTTGTCTCAGCTGAAGGAATGAAACATTTTCAATTATAAGGAAAACGCGAAATGGTGACCTTTTTAAAATACCAACGGCCGTGGTGTAGTCAAACAGACTTTCGTTAATATCGATTCTCCCCTGGTGCTTGTATACTGGGAAAATGGCAGTAATCCAATTAAATGACCTAATCGAGCTATGACCGTAGCTAGACATAAGTGTGCATGGAAACATACTGAGTGACTCATCAGTGTTGGATCTTTCTCTTGAAGTGTCCCTTTGGTGTCTCTGGTATAGAACAGTGCTGAAAAGCAGGGTTAGTTAATATGACCACGACTGTATGCAATTTAATGAAGTCACTTATACTAACTCCTGGTTGTCCAATAAATGAACGGACCTTGTGTGATGGGTTAAATGATTTGTTGGAGGATCTCTGGAGCATGTTGGTGAGATGAAGTTACATTATGGCATGCTGGGTGAATTGGTCGACCCAGCAGGGAGGGGATGGATGGAGATCAGTGAGCCCGAGCTGGGAGGGACACAGATGGGTGTGTAGTCTCTCTTATTAACATCTTCCTGCCTTACTGAAAAACACATTTACTTTATATGATGTTTTCTGAGGGTTTTCAGTACAATTTGGATCTTAACTATTGACATTATGTAGCCAACTTTACTTATCACAGTTCAATAGATACAGATGAGTATCTCTTTATGTTATAACATGTGTTTCAAACAGAATGTGCGACAACGCATATTTAATCATGTTATTATGGCTGTATATATGTATAACAGTGATTCGGAATCCAGTAAACATTTCCAGCAACACATAAAACATGTTTTGAGCTCTTTTGCTCTTCACCAAATGCTGAAGGAAATAGAGCCATTGTCTTGTTATCGGAAGGTTGCTGGGTCGATTCCCCTGGTCTGCATATAGAAGTGTCCTTGGGCAAGATACTGAACCCTAAAACTGCTCCTTATGTGCTGGACGGCACCTTGCATGGCAGCCACCACCATCAGTATATGAATGTATGAATTACTGTCGCTTTGGACAAAAACGTCTGATAAATACCCTAAATGTAAATTTAAATGTTTTGTGTCTGTCTGATATTTGATGCAGGACTCGTAGTGTACAGATGCTTTATCAGAGCTTTTTCTCTGGACACATTAAAGCTCCAAAACTAAAACAATGAGCTAAAAGACACTAAAAACATTCTGCAACACTGAGGGGTTTGATGATCATTTCTGTGAATTCCACATTACACACAGTCATTGAATACAGGGTTAATAATGTACAACGACATTAATTAGGACATAATTAAAAAGTCTGAAAAAATGAGATAGGCCTATTGTTGGCCTATCTCTCAGACTGGAGTTAAATACAAAGTATTAATGATATAAGTGATTGCGTTGTCTTTCTTAGCCCTATTATTCTACTTTGGTTTCCCTTTTAATTTCTTCACAGACACAAAAAACATGGTTTTAAGCCTCTGAAACAACAATTAAATATTTCAGCCAATTTCAAGCTATGACATGGGCTAAGTGAATTATTCAAGATCAACTCAAGATGTTGAATGGTTCATTAAATAACATGGAAAACAAGACATTTTGTTACATGCACAGTATTTAATCAGCTGCAGGCATAAGTAGCGTGGGATTGCGGGAATGGTTAGAAACAGTGTTGGAAACATTTGGGATAATGTAAGGACATAACTCAACACAGATCTAGTCAAATTTGAATATGGTAATGCAGAAAAGTTTCATATCATATCTTAAAACAACTCTGCACACCCAGTTATTAGCCTGACACACTAATATTGCACACACTGCAATCTCCACTACACTTTTAAACTGCTCCAAGAGTTTTGACAAAGTTTGGCAAAGTAACATGTTTATAATGAAGGGTGCGGCAGATTGTGAGACTTTGTGTGATTCGAGCAATGACTCCTTGTATGACACTGCATCAATAAAAATATTTGATTTGCATGTGTCTGAAATTTAGATCAGCTGGCTTAAGTCAGCCATTACTATTCTGTTCCACCGGCCTACACAGCAGCTCCAGCCAGTTCATCACACCATCTTTTATACAGTACAGAAGCACAGACCGGCAGTGTCTTCCTGTGTCACTATTACTGTTTGAGTCTTGGGATTGTTAAATGGACCTGAGCTTTGCCTGTAACATCCTGAATGGATCAGAGCTCTATTGAGTGTGAGCTTTGGTCCAGTGTATCTAGAAAATCACCCTCTTGGAGTTCATCTTAAAGAGTTTTACCTCACAGTGGGCCGCTGCTGCAGAGAGGTGTGAAAAGAACTCTTGTCCGGAAATCACATTATCTGCTTTACACAACAACACAGCAGTTGACACTGGCCTCTGCCAAGAGCTGAGTGGATTCTGATTTACTTTTCCCCCCTCTGCTCCAGTCAGAGGCCTGTCCACCTATTCAGACCCAGCTCACGTGGCTAATGAGCATGAAGGGTTAATGTTTCCCAGTCCATGGGAACCGCTGAGGCTTTAAGTTGGCCTTTCTTTACATTGACTGAAGCGCAAAGTCAAAATGACCAGCGTTGCAGAATTAAATGCATGTGGAGGGCTGTAAACAACTGGCTGTGAAGTTCATTTACTTAGCCAAGGTGCCGGGAACTAGCTAGAACTGAAATGAACCACCATTCACTGGAGTCTGCAGTGTAAAATACAACAGGACATGAAAGGATCTGTGCCACTTGACTTGTGATTCAGATTCCACGTTTTAACCAAACTCCATTCAAACTGTTTCCATATTTCCTCACCTCGTGCTGCTTGTATTGGCCCGTCTTGCTTTTAAAGTAAGGCAATAGGGAAAGATATTTGTTCACCTCGGCACAGAAACAGAGCAGAGAGCTTGTTAATATAAACCGTTTTCTCACTCCGTCACGTCTCACTCTTTAAGCTAAGTAATCTTCAAAGGTCTCTTTGGATTGCGAGGATGACCTTACTGAACACCATTTTAGGCTGCTGAGGTCTTTCAAAGGGTCCGTGAGGTGACAAATGATTCTGTGCTTTTTCCAGAAGACCCATAGCTCCTGTTCGCAGGACCCTTTGCCTGGACGTGATTCCATTACAGGCAGTGGGAGACACATTTTTCCATGCTAGGAATGGGAATTGTTTGACGTTTGGTGTTTTCAGAGGGTCAGTCCTTTCATTACAATGTCTTATTCTGACAAATAGAAGTATGTTGGGCAGTGAGCATGTAAACTTAAACAGACTGTCCTATACTGTACTGCTGTGTATCAGGTTCAGTGGCAGCTACATATGTCCTATTGATGTGTTTAGTAAAGTAAATAATGTCAGTGTAAAAGCTATATGTTTAGCCGTGGAGTGAATGATGCATTACACATAGAAGAAAATAAAGGTAACAGACAGATAAGCTGTGAAAGGATGCAGCATAGACCATTTTACCCAAAACTACAAAATAGGCAGCATTAGAAAACACGCTCAGTAAAGTACAGTAAAGGAAATCTATCTGTTTGGTAGAAGAGCGAGATGTAAATACAAGTTAAAATCGATATACAGTTTAATGCACTGATTTTAGACACAGCATTCGGTTGGTGTACAAATCTGAAGGTAGCCATCTTTGTTTTTCCAGACTGTACAGCAGGTCAGTGTAAGCCCCACTCCAAACGTGAGAATGGTGAGAAGGCACATTAAGCTGTTTGGCATCGGTTAAAAAACAAAACTAACTAATGCTATATTCACCCTTTAAGTGTCGCCAGTTTTTGGCTTATTATCGCCAGCTTCTTTAGAAAGGCAAAGTCTCGCCCCTTCTGGTGTGTGTCTGATGTGGACAGCAAAACAGTGTTAAAAAGGATTTTAAAAGTCTGTCTGTTTTGACAGCTGCAGTTATGCTAAAGGAGAGTTATTCAGTTCTGTTAGCTGCTAATATACAGAACCAGCTCGACACATTTTGTGGTTACACATGTTGGTGAGTGTTAAACAAGATTCTGTAGCCTTGTAGTCTGGTGCTTTGTAGTCTACACTCACCTTTTAGAGCCATTCTAGCAGGTACAGCTGGGCCTCGACCTGAATACTCTATCAAGATGCTAACATAGTCGCAATAAAAATGCTAACATGCTAATGCATATTATATTCACCACTGAGTTTAGCATGCTGGGATTTGCTTATGAACACAAAGAACAGCTAAAGCTGAATCTGATATAGACGTTGTGCTGGTGTTTCCTCATGATCCAAAGTTTTGGTCCAATTAAAGGCTGATCTGACAATAGTGTTAGATGAGTCTGGAGGATTCATTAAGTGGCGGTCCAAGAGCTCCTGCATTCCTTCTGATGGCTGTTGAAATTGGTGTAACAACCAACAGAGTTATGTTGCCGTCTCTATCGAGCCATAACCATAAACAGGAGAAGAATTAAGCTTTAGCAGTCTAGCTAACAACTAGCTAATAACTATCCACAACCTAACACTAACACACTGGTGGATTATGAACATTATGGTGAAGGCTTCTGACATAGTGCCCAGAAGAATGTCTGAAATGGCTAATTTTTGTGTATTTGGTGTCCACATGACACGTTAGGAGGTACATGTGTTGGCTCCATTGAGACCTGCAGTTAGCCATAACACCCTTTGATGCACAGAGAAGTTTGTGTATCTTCACAGTGGCAAATGTAAATGGGGTCAGAGGTCTCACAGCTAATGGTGGCTGGCATTAGGGCTCAGTCTCTCTGTGGCAGAATAGCTTCAGCAGAATAAATTACTTGGATACCCTGCCCGAGGCTATGCTCAAATATGATTTGTGATTTATCTCTTTGTTTATAAGAACCTTACATGATACAGCAAGGCTCGCAGATGGGGCTTCAAAGTCAACACAAACCACTTAAGGTCACTGCACTGGCGCCTGTGTCGTCAAATCTAAATCTTGGCTCAGGTCAGATAGGACTCTTTCCCTTGGAGGAAGAGAGACTGTGGTTTAAATCAATAATTCTCGAGGCTCAGGGCTGAGAATGCAGGGGTTAGCAGTCAAGTCAACTTAATCCGCAAGAATTTATTGGTGGTGTCGTTTCCCCGTACCAGTCTTGTTTTAAAGTGAAGGATTGATGGTCTTAAACTGGAGATGAGATACTGTAATATACAGTCAGACCACAGCCACATGTGCAATTTCAGCAGTGTGTGGATTTAATTATGTCTTATTACAGGATGCCATCAGGAGCACATCAGAATGATCTGAAATCTTCAGTGACAATATTGTAAAGCTCTGAACATACAGTTCACAACGAGACCAGGAACACATGAAAGGTGCTGATAAAAACTGAGTGCTGCAATCACTGCATGAAAAGTGGGATTTTCGTCCCCGTAAACACCCGGAAATCTCCCTAATTTTCGGCAGTTCACGACAATTTATAGCCTGCGAATGTCGCGTTTGTCTGTGCCACATACTGACGGAAACGAACCATGACGTCAGTGGAGCTCAATTTGCATATGAATAGCAGCGAAACCACGCCTGGCCAGAGAATGTGTGGCCTGGCTTGAATATCCTCACTCAGTATTGGATGAAACCACTACTCATAAATAAGCAAAATCACCCTAGCTCATTATAAATGTAAACCACAATAATAAAATCATTATATATATATTACATGATATCATCAAGGACATGAATGAATTTATTGAGAAAAGGAACATTTGCCAGGAAGGTGTTATTTATTCAAAGAAATAGCTTTATTAGCACAAACACAAACACACAGCATGTACAAAGCAAAATCTGCCCACACAACAAACAGGAAGCTCACAAGAGGCCCAAATCCTGCAGCACCGCGAAGTGTCTGTTTGCGGCCTCGGAGCTGCAGGTAACTGCCGGCCTTCTGTCTGAATTCGGTCCGTTTTGCAGACGTCTGTTGTGCGCTGCCCTGTACTTCGGAATCGCCTCTAATCTCGACTGCAGTGTGGCACAGAACTCGGTGAGCTCCCGGCTGCGACTTGCAGACGTGGCTCCGAGCTAACAGGAGGTCGCGGCCTTGTTATGAGGTGAGGTTAGTCTGTGAAAACAAAATGCTCGCAGCGATAATCCTCCGTGTCCCTCTGCGGCAGCGAAGCTCCGTCCGTCGGCGACACTCTTCGTAACAACCCGGCAAATCTCCTCCCGTCAGCACAGGCCTCCTCTCGTAAATGACCGTGCTGCTAGCCTAGCTCCTGCTAGCCTAGCTCCTGCTAGCTAGCTTGGCTCCTGCTAGCGAGCTTAGCCGAACTTGCTTCGTGTCCATTAAAACACAAACACTTCGACTGCGATGGAGAGTCCAACTCACACACTCACAGCACGTCGTCCGACAACAGTTCACAGTCTGTTAGTGATAAAACACGACACTGACGACACACACAGTCCACTGTCAGCGGCTCGACGCCATTAACTCTCCGCTCCTTCTTCCTCGTCACTCACGCTCCGGTCAACCCGGAAGTGTAAAAACTCTTACAGGTCATGAACTCTCACACGCAGTAAGAATTACTTTTCAACTGCTTTTAAAACATTCAGAACCCATGAAATTATATTTTAAAGTCACACATTTTAAACAGAAATTATTTATACATTTTAATATCTTATTTATTTCAAAATATTTAATGCAAATTTTTACTTCTTAACAACTTGCGTTTTATCTTTAACTTGATCCCAGGAGAGAAAAGAAAAAAAAAATAAAGAATCTTTTTTACATAACATTGGCCATTGCTAATGACATACACAGTAATTAAAGCTAGGGTCTACAATCCTGGAGAGCTAGTAAGATTTGAAAGTGGCACCTCCTCTAAGTTCCCCCCCCCCCTCCCCATCCCGTCAGTGCTCTGTCCAAAGCCACTCCCCCTCAAACTTGAACGTGCATCTGTTAGTGGGACTCAGCAGGAGAAGGAGATGCCGGAGCAAGACGCAGGCTGAATTTAGCACAGAGCAGACAGGAAGTCAAGCGCCAAAATAACAAACTACATCCGGTTACTTTTCAAAATAAAACACTCCGTGTTGACACTAGCACACATCGTGAAGCCAGCTGTCTACCGTACTGCGCCGTTGCGGACTCAGACCGCAACCGGTGGGGATTGCCGGAAGGCGGCGCAAAACCGGATCGGAGCCGCAACGCAGCGGACCGTATCCAGTGGAAACTGGGCCGACTCATTAGCCATTCTCATGGCTTAAAACAACACACGAAGAAGCTAATGTTAGCATTGGGCTAACATGAGCTACAAACGTAGCCAAGTTGGCAAACCTCACATATTTCATGAAAATAACAAATAGCCCTGAAACAAAACAAATAATTACTTGTCCAACAGAAAGAGAGCAACCTCTGCATCACTTTTCAAGCCCTTCACATGCCCCAGTTGTCTCCAAACGCCACACCGATGTTGACTCAGTCTGACTTCTTTCTTTATCCAGAGCCTTTTTCGTGGCAGCCTTTTCTGCCTCAGGCTTTCTTTTCCTTGCCTTTTTAGCGGGGTGAGCTGTTAAAAGTAACGCTGGCTGCATTTTCTCTGCCATTGTAACCAAATGAACGTCTTCTCCTGCAACTATTATTTCTGCAGAGGAGTGTGCTGAACATTTCCGGCATCAGTAAAATGTAACGTGTGCACGCGCGGAGGAGGGAGGGACAGAACGAGACATGAAGGCATCTGACCAATCCGTGCTATCCGGGCTGGATGATACGGTCAGCTTTTTCTCAGTCCTGCAGCTGCCACAGAGCTCCAATTATATTCGTTCCTTTTTCTGAATACATAATGTATTGACTACTCTCAGGATAGCAGGATCATTTCACCCAGTATAACAAAATGTGTTTCTGAACAACATTGCAGACCCTAGCTTTAATCAAGCATACTTTCATAAAATAAATCAATTCAAGCTAAAATGTAAGGGTCTATAATTAGGCTATACTGAGCCTGATCTATTTATACCAGAGATTTTCTTAAAATGAAGTTAATACCTTTCAGAAAAAGGTCACCTGGGGTAAAACTCCCCCTGCTACCCTGATTTGCATTTGTATAGCTCACAGCATTTTCATTTACATGTTAAAGCATCCCCTAGAATCAGGGGGAGGGGGGTCATGGGAGGACAACTGCCAAGCAAGGCCCACGTCAATTTCCGACAATTTATGTCAGTTTTCAGTGTTGCCTGCAAATAGCCGCGTGCAGCCGCAAACCTGAAATTCCACGACAATCTACAGTGCCGCATACTGACGAAAATCCCACTTTTCATGCAGTGAATTTTACTTGCACTTAAGGATATTTTCAGACCCTGTCAACTTCTCATATCATGAAGACCGTATGTAACACTGACTGCACTGTGCCTCAAAGCTAGGGTGGTATTTTAGCAGCATTTTCTGGTAGAAAGTCTCTTAACATCCCTCCAGCAATCAATGAATCGAATGTTCTGAGAAGAAAAAAAATCTGAATCTTCCACAGAGGAGTGGATATTGTGCTAAAACTATTGGTGAGCTAGTTGCACAAGAATGACAGAGGATGTGCAAGCACCAGTTTTGTGACGCTAACATGTTAGCTTGACATTGCTGAGTACTGACAGTAGCCATGTCGTTTCTTTACATTTCCTATGATAATGTAAGGGGTTTGCTTACATGTGAAGAAGAGATGAGGTTGTTGAACATGACAATGATGACAACGATCACAGTACACTCACAGTGCACAGCCCCAGAGCCTGTTGTCCAGCAGCTAACCAGTAGCACAAAGCACACCGCCCCGGAGCCAAAGAACAGCCAATTTGGAGTTAAATATTTTACCCTAAAGAGATGTGGATCCAAACACCTGCCCTCCTGCTCTACCTGCTGAGCCACAGCCATATGTCATCAAATCGTCCACACGCTTGTACAGGCAACCCAGAGAGATGTGGAAGGTCTCATTTTTTTAATTACATTTCTCACACATTTCTCCCCCTTAGTGTTGTAGCTGGTTATTGTAAATAATAATAATAATAAATAATATAAACATGTAACTGAACCGTACAGAAACTATGCTGTCAGAGTGTGTCAGTGTTCCTCCTGTCGGCTCTAATCTGCCTTCATGACAGGCTAAAGACACATCAGCCCCTCTGTATCCTTTTCCTCTCCCTTCTTCCTCCTCTTTGCTCCCCACAATGTAAAAAAAACCTAATGAGGATTAAATTGGGGTTTTTCCAGCGCCTACATAGATTTAAGTTGCCATGGAGACTTTGCAAAATAAGGGCCGGGCTTAGTTAACTGCTCTCCTAATGTTTCAGCAATCATCTTGGCTGTAATGAAAAGCAGCATGCTAGAAAAAAAACAAAAAAAACAGCTCTTTACAGTCAGGTCTTGCTAGTTTTTATAGCTTTAATGTCTGCAACAACAGTTTAACAAATGTGCTTAGACTCTTAAAATGTTGTGATATGTGTGTATACCATGAGGATAAAATTCCTTTTTAACATTTAACAGGCACTTGCAAAATAGACAGTTTTCTGCTGCACATTTGTGACAAAGTTGTATATGAGATGCAACACTGAATCCCAGTTGGTAAGCAAAGGTCAAGTAGCTGAAGAAGTGAGGGCAGCACCTTTGGGATCCCGCCTGCTGTCCTGCTGAAGACACCAACAATGAGCGCTTCACTTGCCCCAAAGAGACTTTGCACATTTTAAACGCTTCCTTGCTCTCACACAACAAAACCGCCTTTTGTTATCTGAAGGAGATGGAACCGGCGGATGGCAGGAATCCGCCGAAGATGCCAATAGGCTTTGATCCCACAGAGTGGCCTCTGCTCGGCTTTGGCTAACAGCCACAGCATGTTCAAACTGTGAATTGGACTTAGCTTAACCGGAGCGAGGAGGGAGAAGTGGGATAGGAGGAAAGTAGGAAAAGTTAGTAAGGAAGAAGGAAGGAAGAAGCAGAGCGAGAGCTATTCCTCAGCTGTAACAACTCTGACTGTTATTATTGTGTGAAGGCGAGGACTGAGACAGCTTGGTTTTCATCACAACACACTGTGTTTGCTTAACCAGTTTATACTAGAGCGGCTCGCCCCGGCCTGCACTGATGAGCCTCTCTGAAGGGAGGCCACGTTTCAGAGGACGGCCTCCCGAGTCACTCAGGCGAAAGAGAAGCAATCTGGAGGACATCTAACTCACACACACACACACACACACACACACATACGCACACAAAACATGACTGGCAGAAATAAAGTAATGAAATGTTTCCTCTTCCCGTCTATTGAGCATACTTGTGTGTCTGGCAGCACGTTGTCTAAGTCCTGAATTTCATGCAGGCTGGACACACTGGATGTGTGTGTCGCGCTGCTGCGTGGCGCTGCTTCTCACTTCTCATTTCAGCGTCCATGTTAACAGGTTAGACAGTTCACACTGGATACATGAGACGTGCTTCTCAAGCTCATCTAGAGAGTCGAAGTCTTGCCTATTTCTACCACGACACGCGGTTCTCTGCAAATATTAACCTGAAAACGACCTGTAGACAGTCCCATGGACGTCATGCCGGCATTTCACTACAGCTTTTTATGTCTGTATGTGTAGAATATGTCACAGACATGATGAGGATAAATATAGTTCATTCAGCGGGGTTAAGGAAAATCACGTCATTTATATTTATCAATAATTATCAAGCCACACTGCAGCATCAACGCAGCAGCAACGCAGTACACAGTTATCCAGTGTGTCCAGCCTGTTCCCGGCATCCCCTTCTCACACATCACAATCATCACATTCACAGCTAACAATGGCAGTGCTGCCACAAATTCTTCACTTCAGACAGATATCGACAGAAGTTTCTACATTTTAGACAGCAATCACCATTTTCACTGGCTTAAATGACAACTTTCAGTGGCAGCTTTTATCAGCTGTAGCTCGCAAGCTAATGAGGTGTACTTTACATTTAGCTGTAAATGGCTTTTTATAATGCGTAAAACTAATATAGCTACTTACGGCTGCTGTAATTGTTGTTTTAGCTGAATTCCTGCCCGTTTTTTCAGTTAGCAATCCCCTCGCCACATCACCACACTTGGAAGACCCTTCCTTTTTTGCATCTCGCATCTCTCTTTGCCTCTTTTGTTTCTTCAAGCACTTTTCATCACTTGCCCTGTTTGGTTTTATAAACCGTCACCTGGAGAGTTTTCCCTGGTGACACTTGGTTAGTTAGCCAGACATGCTAACAGTTTAGCATCAGGAAAAGGTTTTGGGAAAAGCAAGGAAAAAGTTTCAGTAAAAAGAAAAAAATAATTGGACAATTTCTGTTTAGGGGAGGTGGCTTATGCAGTTATCAATTACCCATCCCATCTGTCACAACAATATTTTGACTTCCATTTTTCCGCTTTGCCAAAAACTGACAGCATCTTAGTATGAATCCCTGGTTTTGATCTCAGCAGACCTCCTCTATCTAAATCACAGGGTTGAGTTGGATTACATAATGTTTTCATTTATTTCACCTGCAGGAAGCGTGCACATACAGTATAACCATGCTCATACCTTAACGCTGTGTGTGTGTGTGTGTGTGTGTTGGTGTGCATTTTAACAACACAGTGAAGTGAGGAGAACATGCGGTCAAGCCTGCATACGCACAAGTAATAAAAGGCTCTCTTTATGACGGGTGTTCTCATGCTATCCACACAGTCTGTTTTCAATGTGACGGCACTGGATCAAAGATACTCAAACATATGAAACACTACACTCCGATGCTGGTGACATGATCTTTTTGGTTTGACAAGGTATCAGGTGTCATGTTGGAAAGAGAGGGAGAGGCAGGGAGTGACGTAACCTACACAGCCGAGGAGTTTAACACAGACCATTAATCACTGACGTCTTCAAAGCAGTCTCATGCCTCACACTGGACCACTTAGTTCAGCTGGGACAGGAACTGAGCGGGATCCAAAGTGAAACCATATTCAGTAACTGTAGCAGGTTCAGCATATTTGTCCGTCTTCTCTTTTCTCTGGTTGGGTTACAGTGAAACTGTTGTTAATTTCCGCCAAATCAAATGTGAATAGAATAATAACAATTATATGCGTACCAATAACTACCCTGTAGCAAATATATTACATTGATATTATATATTCAGCTGGGCACCAGAATCTTATTGTGGCATTTCAGTATTGCTTTCTGTTTCAGATGAGTGATTGTGTTTTTTAATGAATAATTTGTCTCTTC
The DNA here is from genome assembly GCF_900880675.1 of Sparus aurata. Classification (NCBI taxonomy): domain Eukaryota; kingdom Metazoa; phylum Chordata; class Actinopteri; order Spariformes; family Sparidae; genus Sparus; species Sparus aurata. The sequence continues at coordinate 31,192,318 of NC_044188.1, forward strand.
AAGTACATTTACTCAAGTACTGTCCTTAGGTGCAATTTTGAGGTACTGGTGCTTCAAGTGTTTCCATTTCCTGCTACTTTATACTTCCAGATTTATTTGATCTAGTTTCTTTGCAGATTGCATATTGCATTAAAGCCTAGTGCATTATTAAATGTATTAATTGTATCAGCAGTAGGATAAAAAAACCCACAGATTGAGATGATAAGAAAAAGATGATATCAGATCTGATTGGTCAACTCATATTACACAGTGTACTGTACACAGACATGTCAGTATATGTGAAATGTTCCATGATATTATTCTAACATGACTGGCTATTGAAGAATGCCAGAGGTTATTTTCAGTGGAATGATATATTTTCAAATCCTGTCAACACACACACACACACACACACACACACACACACACACAACAAACATTTAACTCAACTGTACAAAAACTATACTGTCAGAATGTCTCAATAAAGTGTAGTCCTACCAGCTGTGAATAACTGTGAAGGGATTGCTGCTACAGTTTTATAGTTAGGACAACACATTCTTTGCTTTTCAGGTCCTTAACACCATCTGCATTAAGCCTTTTTGTGTCATACTAAATGCGAATGTCACATCAGGTGTCAGGTGACTTCAGTGTGAAACCAAAAGTCAGCTTAGTCTGTCCTACATTACAGACTTATTTTAACACATTAATCCATCAGCTCACTCTAAACCAAGCCGAGGTGTTTTGTTGCCTTTACCCTAAAGAAACTCTTCACATTGTAAACCACGTTTTTATTATTGTAACCATGAGCTCACCTGAGAGTGGCAACACAGATCACCAATTACTACCATAATGGTTAAGGTCACCTGACTTCATCCTATCCTACACATCTAAAACTCATCAATGCAGATGACATTAAATGACACACAACAAGCCTTAAACACATAGATATGACAGGTTAAACATCCTCAACAGTGGCATTTTATTTAAACTGCATCCCTGATATCGACCTGTTCCAGCAGGTCTTCATCCTCCTTGGGTTGGATTGGGTTGGAGGGTTAACATCAGTGGCTGTGGGTGTTTTGGAACTCAGAAAGTTGCTTATATGTGTCAGGTGACTTAGTATAAACATAATATATAAAACTAGCTAGCAACTGGTTAGCCTACATTGAGGAGTCACCAGGTTTGTACTCTGCTGCTTCATTGTGCTAACAGGACTTCGGTCACTGGGGCTAAACTAATTGTTCATGGTCTCCATGCAACAGTGTGTACTTCTTTTGGTTTATGTTTTTTTGTTTTTCATTCCCACATGTAAATAGAGAACATTTGATATGGTGTTGTAGTGATTTTGGATTTCTTACCTTGGAATGTGATAAAATGAGTAGTGAAATTATTTCTGGTGTCAGTGTGTGATTTACTAAAAGTAATTAATTCCATTCTCACACCACCCTAATAAACATTATAATTCAAATCCAGTAGGAAGGATTTAGTCGCATTTAGCGGTGAGGTTTTAGATTGCAACTAACTAAACACCCCTCGCCTCACCTTCCCCTATGGTGGCTGCTAAAAGTAATAGAAATGTGAAAGTCCCTCTCTGAGTCAGTGTGTGATTTGTCCTTTCTGGGCTACTGTGAAAACTGTGATGTCACTTACCATCACAATGGTAAGTCTATGGGCTGAGCGGGAACTTGAGGGCGTGGCCAGCAGGCGAAACCCTACTGTGCATATGTAATGGGCGACATAACCAAGAAGTAAACACAGAAGACAGAAAACCATTTTGATGAATGCGCTGGGGGAGAGAAATTCTCATGGGTTTGAGGAGGAGATGCTCCCTGTACATATTATATGTTCATTCTAAGTTCACAAAAACACAATGATTCTCCGTTTCAGGTGATTTTGCACTAATGAAAACATCATTATGAATAATATATTTAATTTCTGCCTATAGATCCTAAATCCTACACATTGGACCCTTTTAGTATAACCAAAGAGTTGCACCAAACTGACAAACCGTCCAGTTTACTGCATTTACATGACAGATATTTATAGCAGGGTCACTGTGCACTCTTGAAATATTGTACAACTATTTCAGGTCAGACAACAACAAATGTATATTCACCTCGAACAATGCATATGACAAGATCTTGAGACATAATTCTGAGTCAATCTGAGAAAAATGTGTTAACACTTCAGTATCATGATGACCTTGTGTTCTGTGAACTGTGTGTGGCCCCAGGCACTGGAACCAATAACCGGGTCCTCGTTTCATGTTGGGTCTCCTTGTTTAAAAGTCCTGAGCTCTTGGGAATCTGTTCTCTTCTTCACCACACATGTGAACCCTGCCAAACTACATCAAGAGTGTGAGCGTGTGTTCATGTGAGAAAGAGTGAGCAAGCATCTGGATCCACTCCAGTATTATCAACAAATTGCGGATCAAAGCTAAATAATCAAAGAGTGACTCTGTGTCATATAGGAACATGTTATTTGGTTGGGCTCTCTTGGCACACATGGTATATGAGGCATGTTAGAGAAAAGCTTAGACACACTGAGTCAAAGCCCAACACCAGATATGTCTTATGGAGATTTGACATATTGCAGCGAAATTCAGTTTGGTCAACGAGTCAGGGATTTGTGGTCAGGGGTGATGACAAACCACAGAGAAGCTCTGAAGCAGCAGTGAACAGAGCGAACACGCTCAGGGAGCAGAATCATGGAGTCCAATCCTACCGTCACAACAGGACTCAGATTTCATAGGATAGCAATGTTACAGCTACAGAAACACTTGAAATTATTCTCTTACACAATTCACTGAACTAAAACAGTTATCTTTGTTGAATGCTTGGCTTCGTCAAGCCTCAGACAGTTGGGTCAATTCAGTTTCTGACCTGTTGACAAAAAGTGAGAGTCAGACATCTGTTTATAACACTGTCATATCAGACATATGCGTTGTTGTTGTTTTTGGCTTTTGGCTTTTTGGCTCTTTAAGGAGTTCTCTGTAGTTTTATTGAAGAAATGTTAATGAGAAGAGAAAGACTGGCTGATTTCTCTCTTTCTAAAAAAGTAAAATACACAAAACTCTCTTTGTTTTCATGACTGATTAACTGAATAAACAAACTGACCTTGAAGGACAACACAATTTCATGCTGTTTTACTTTGTTTATATGTGGTGGACCCAGCCACCTTTCTAACTTCCAGCAGTGTTCTAAGGTCCCACACCTTAGTTTCCTCTGAGAACAGCTTGTTTATTCACTTATGGTAAAAAATACTTATTTCTTAGTGTACATAATTACCTTATTAAAGATGCAATACATAAAAATTGGCCACCTTGAAGTCAGACCAACTGGCGATTTCCCCGGATGTTTTGGGAACAGCTCCAGATCTCTGTGCCTTAAAAAACTAAAATAAATCAAATACAATTGCCTAATGATGAAAATAGCCCCAGAGGTTTTCATGTGGTTGCATATCGAACGGCCAGCAGCCTCAAATGCAACATTATCACCAGCGCAAATTGCGCAGAAGCTGGCCTGGCCTTCCTTATGGCATATGCCCATATATGGGCAGAGTCAGAATAATTTGCTTCAAATTCAACATCAGTGTTGTTCCTTCCCCCTCTATGCATCACTGATATTACCAGAGCCTGTCTATTATATTATATTATTATTATATAGCCTACTGTTAAACACCATTGCAGGGTTTATAGTAGTTAGTTATTATGTTTTTTTTTTAAGTATTTTTTTGCCTTTTTTTGGCTTTATTGATGGTGCAGCCGAAGAGGGGGACAGGAAACAGGGAGAGAGAGAGGGGGAGTGACACTAACCCCTGATAATACTTCCTTCAGCTCAGGTTTGTGAAACACTGAATTGTGGTGGTGAGTGTAGTCTGGGTGTGTAGTCTCTGTTAAATGACCATTTTTTTCTCTTAATATCCTACAAAGCCTACTGTAGGCCTAATGCAGATAAAAAATGAAGAGAAGAAATTATAGTAGGGGATGTTCTACCTGCTCTAATAGCCTGTGCACACAGCACAGGTCTTACTGCAGGCTATAATATCTTTAACGTAAACATTACTCAGTAGGCCTATGGTGAGGGAAAATTAGCTTTATTCCCTTTCCTTCTCAAACCACGTTGAAATTGCATCTTTAACAGCCCAATTTTATAAATAAAAAAAAGACAAAGCCCCTGATGTTTTGCTCTCCTAGCGACACCCCTGGGTGTGAGTATGTCTGTGGGTGTGAGTGCATGCGTGAGTGTGTGTGTGTGCACATCTGTCTTGGTGTGTGTGGGGAGTCTCAGGTTACCCCCTTATCATTCTACCACACTCTGCAATACATCACTGTCACGGCAAATCTAGCCTTGTTCCAAATAGTTTAGTCTGACAGGAGCCACTTGAACGTGATAGTGTGGTTTCGTGTACTGAGCCTTTCAGATATTCATGCTTAAAGCTGCGTTGTTGAAATCCATTTGAGGACATGTTATCAGTTTGTAGGCTGGATAAGCGTTATTTGGCTTAAAGTCAGAAATCCTACACATGTTTCACATACTAGTCTCAATGACTCATGTAGCTCTATGTAGATAGCATTATCCACATAAACAGACAATACACTAATGCACAGTGCAACTGTAGCCAAGAATGACTGTTTCAGACGAGCAGCTGCTGAACACCATCACAACTAAAACAAACATGCAAGTACGCTCTGCAAAATGTCGTCCAATCTAAATGAGTGTTTACTGCTGTCCAAATTGTACAAATTTGGCATTAGCTGAGACTTTTTCAGTTGGCCTGCCCTGTCACCACTTTCACAGTGAACATGATTCTCTCCAAGGATTTAAGTCACAACTAATTGTCTTGACAATGGAACTTTGTCTTCTGGTATTTTACCATCAGTAATCCCTGTTGCAGTCCATCATTGTGTTTTGGAAGTAATTTAAGATAAGAATTAACACATGTTCAAATTATCATCTGACAGCCAAGTTCATTAATGAGTTATGAAAATACATTTCTCCTCTGTCATTGTTGAGCAATCCACAAACATTATTCACTAATGTAGATGTAATTTAAGCCGTGCAATGATTTCATCGTCTCTCTGGGAGCTCTTTCAGTGGGTGATGCAAGGAACAACCATCCTTGACTCTTAAACTGTCCTGCACAATCCTGCTAGCTCATGAATGAAAAGCATTAAGCCATGGTCATAGTGGAAACTATAGATACATAAAAAGTATGTATCTGAAGAAAACCCTTAGATCTTCCGAAACAATCCTAACAAAACATACTTTGATGTACTACTAATTTTGACAGAAATGTAATGCCACTCAAAATATATTTTTCATTGATGAAAGGACAAAAGGTCAGTGACAACAATAAAATTGCTTTCCCTTCAGCGTTCTCCTTTGCAATACAATATCTATTTGTACTGTAGCAAAGTCTGTACAACCTGAAGCATTGCCTAATTAATGGGTTGCTTTCAGGGAACTCTGTAAATCAGAGTTGTCGTAGTTCAGCCCAGAAGACTCTGAGGGAAAACCAGAACACATTTTCTCCATCATCATGTTGCTTTAAAGGTAAAATACGTAAGAATGTAAGTTTAGTTAACAGAATGCGAAGATAAGATATCATCATTTAATTGTGTATCATCACAATTCACAGTGCAAACAGATGAAAATTCTCAATGAGTGACACAAATTTCGACAAATGTGTGTAAACACACACTAAAAATGTCATCTTGAGCATTATTATGATGTTACTGGAGTCTACAATATGATAACATAGAGGTCTAAGACAGTGTTTCTGGTACATTTCAAGGTCAGACAAACTCAGACACACTCAAAAAACACAACTGGTGTGTACACTGGCAATACTTATTTTGGTACTGGCAATGTATATGTGGTACAAATCATTTCACATTCAATCTGAACACAAAATTATGGATATTATGGATATGTTAACATGTGGAAATGAATTTCCTCTTTGTAATGTTCGTCAGTTTCATCAATTTAAATGATGTATGAACTAATGAACCAGTGAAGAAATTGAAGATTGGTGATGATTTCATCGCTGTTATCAGACTGTCGAACTACAAGCTCTATCACGCACTTTTGAGAAATTGCGGCTGGATCACCTTGTCCAAGGAAGTTAATAAGTTACAGGTGATGTTTTGCTTTCAAAACTCACATCCAACATCCTGTCATTTCAGCCCAATACTTCTTGGAAACATGTTAGACTACATGTTGTGTGCAGACAGTGATGCAAAGATGTAACTTTTGAAGGATGTTTTCCTGGATGGAGAAGCACTGAGGCAACGCCAAAGGGCAAAACCTTTAAAATGGAAAGCCATACTGCTGTCAACTGCAGTTTGACAGTCAGTGTTGGAATGGCTCGGAGCTCGTCTGTTTTCAAAGACAGGTGAGATCTAAACTAATGTTTTTTTTACAGAAGATTCTTTGGCAAAAAAAGCTTTAAACTTAACAAAATCATGCAACTCTAAAACTTTCGGCTGTGAGCATGCCAGTACATTCTTTTTGTCCAATACATTCTTGTGTGTAAAGATGAAAGATGTGGAAACCTCTATCTTAGCTCTGCTCTCTTCTGAATCAATGTTGTGTAAATACTGTGATGACACTGGTAAGAGCTGGGATGAGGGGGTCCCTTTTTCCTGTTTGCAATCTGGCATGCTAAACAGGAATCACTTGGTTTCAGTCCGGCTGAGTTAGTGTTTGGGCACAATGTGCAGGGTCTCTTTAAATTGTAAATGGAAAAGTTTATGTTATGGATTTTGTCTCCTAGTGCAGAGAGCATCTGCGTCATACCTCGACCCTGGCAAAGGAAGCCCTCTCCTCCTTTCAAAGTGGTTCTGAAGATGATGTGTTAGTTCTGTTGCCAATAACTGGTGCTACTCTTTGTTCAAAGGTCTCTAGTAGTTAAAAGTCAGGTGTCACCCACAGATTATGTCATCCACACACCTGAACGCAGAGACGCGGTGGTACCATTGTTTTTGTTTCGTTGGCTTGTGTGGGTTCCCTGAGTGATGATGGTTTGGAGGAGTGCAGCAACAGTGAGCAGTGAGTCACATCTGTCCTATCTGCCTGATGGGCAGCGTAGTGATGTAGTTAGCTTTCTTAACTCTTACCCCTGTATTGGTGATGTGCCATACTGAACCACTGAGTTGTCCTATGACGTTGACTTTGGCTCTGCTGCTCCCATTAAGCAACATGCCTATTGCTGTCCAATTCCTAAGAGGGAGGTGATGAACAAGTAGGCCAAATATCTATCAGTAAATGGTTCAGCCAAGCCAAGTCGCAGCCCTTAGAGCTCCCTGTGTTGGTTGGAAACTGATGGCGCTCCTTGTTTCTGTCCAGATTTTTGTAGAATGAATTCTGTTACTGTGTGACTCATTTTCTCTGACATGTATGGACAATTGCATAGACAGCATTGGTCTCTCAACCCTAATCACAAAATTAGAGCTACTGGCAGGTCCCACTAACATCCAGAGTGTCTGTTTGTCACCCCCAACCTCTCTATTGCAGTATGACTTGATGGCTTTTGGCGTGTGGAATGAGCCTGCTACCCTCCAGCGTCTAATGCTTTTGGTGTTGGGAGATGTGCCAAACTGTAATGTGTATTTAGATGATGTAGTCCTGTATTCTCACTCATGGGCAGAGCATGTGTCCAGTTTGTCGGGGCTGTTCCAGTGGTTGGCTAAGGCTTCGCTGATGTTAAACCTTGCCAAGTGTGAGTTTGGACAGGCCACCGTCACTTACTTGGGGAAGCAGGGCGGCAGTGGTTAAATCTGCTCAGGTCCAGGCAGTGTTGTCATATCCCGTCCAGTACACCGGACGTGAACTCAGGCGGTTCCGAGACATGAGAGGGTATTGCTTTAAAAGCGGCTAAGCCCCTTCTTTGTAGTGCCCCTGTTCTGGCTGCCCCAAACTTCTCTCAGCCGTTAAAGCTTGATGTTGATACCAGTGCTTCAGGGGCGGGTGCTGTGATGTTGCAGGATGGCAAAAGACATGTGACCAATCCTGTGTGTTAGTTTTCCTTTATACACCAGCTATACCAGCTGAACTACTCCCCCATAGAGAAGGAGACAATAGCCATGTCTCTGGCTCTCCAGCATTTCGAGGTGTCTGTCAGCTGCAGCCCATCTCCTGTGGTTCTTCATACTGACCAAAGCCCTCTTGTGTTCCTTGCCCAGATGCGTAACCACAATCAGCACCTGATGCGCTGTGCTCTGTTCGTGCAGGGATATAACGTCAATGTTCAGCTCAAGAGGGGGGCCGTCAACATAGTGGCAGATGCACTGTCCCATGGGTAAAGTGACTGGTTAAGTTCTTATATGACATATTGATATGTTGGTACTAAAGTGTTTAAGTGTGTGTTGCAAGTGTCCAAATGAGTATAGCCTGTGGTAGAGCCTAAAGTGTGAACTTGTAGTGTGTGAACATAAATAACCCTAAACCTTTTCTTCAGGTGTTGCCCTCTTTTTTTCCCTCCTCCTTGCCTGCGTGTGGCGGTCCACACCTGATCCTAATCACCACTTAGGCCTGGAGAGCCAGAGTGACTGAGCATACGACGGCCTCTTCTTATTTTGAAGATGCATTTTTGGTCAATGATTTCTAAGTTAAAACAACTACATCCTGTTTCTTTTCACTCTTTTACTCCCGGTTTTTATTCACCGTGTTACTCCCCTCATCTCCTGGCTTTACAGGGACGTAGCAGTGTCGTTTTAAAAGTGAAACTTGAAAAGTCCAGACTGCAGATATACAAAATGTTTACAAAAGCAGCATTAACCCATCATTCTCACACCAAAAAGGGTTTAAGAGCACCAACTGTGCAGGTCACAACACAAAAACCAGGGCCACAGACGGCCCGACACTGACTGTTCGAGAATCATCGGCCTGGTGTGTCAGAGCCCACACACTCTGTCTCACACACACACACACACACACACAGTGTGTTTGTATTTACAGCTCATTCCAGTTGGCATGAGGAGTTCCCGGGAAACCAGTCCAGGGCAGGGCACTGACTAGAGCCTATTTGAACCTATTCCATATATCAGATATTTTAGTACAATCCTCAGAATAGTAATATCAGCATGTTATTATAATTTACACCCTCACCTTCGATCACCTCTGGTTCTTCTCTGTCTGTTGTTTCCTCTCTGTTATTAAACACCACAGTTGGATTTGGTTTCAAACTCTTTCCATTTCTGCCTCTCAGTTATGAAAAGACTAACATCTCTGGAACAAACCGTGAGAATCAAACTTCCTCCAGCCTTTCTGCAGAGACACTGTCTGGGAACAGTTTTCACACTCATATACAGTCAGTCAGGCTTCATCCATCATTGTCCAACATTCGTCATTGTGACACAAGTGGAAATACCTGTGCCATGAATGTCAGTTTTATGAAGTACAGTGTTGAAAAGCATTTAAAAAACATGCTTGAAAGTGTGCTACTTTTACAAAATTACAAAATAAAAAAGGCAAAAATGAGACTAGCATGAAGTGTTTCATAGGGCTTTCATCCAAAGTAATTCAGACCACTGAGTGTATTTCTCTTCAAATTGGGTGGTGCCTGGACAAATGAAACACCCTTCATCATGTGAAAATAGGTGATCTAGCCCTTGTACTATCTGCACATTACAAAATAAAGGAGGATATTAGAAAAGCCGAAGAGCTAAGGTAGAAAAAACCATTTGTATTTCAGTTAATACAAGGTGACTGATAACTACCCTGACACTGGTTTGATGTCTGTGAAAAGATTAAGATGAAATGAGGAGTAAAATAAATCACCTCTCCACGGACACAGACCCCAAGGACAAAAGCATCTGGTGCAGTCTGCTTTTATGATATCATCCGATAGTCATCCATTAAGTGTAACTCAATGAAGAGAGCGAACTCACCATAAGACAATGCAGCTGACAACATGCTCATTAACAAAGGTAGGAGTTCTTTGAATTCACATGGATAGACTTCAGTATTCAGTTTGATGTATCATCCACCAAAAAACACCGTTCTGCTCAAAGGCACCGCCTCCCTGTGTCAAAGGTCCAGATGTTCAAATGGAGTCTGACATGATGTTATCTCTGGACAAATTATCCACTGAGACATTTGTTATGGATACATCAGCTGTGTCCTGATTACATACTACAGAATAATTCAAAGCATTCTTTTAGTGTTAAGTGTGTTCATACTGGCAGAGTGTCAAAAGTAGGAGTATACTCTCACAGATGTTTACAGCTATGTTAGCATACTTAGACAAAGCGGTTCTGTGGAATACATGCTAATCTTTCATAGTGACAAAGCTAACATGTTAGCTTGTTTAACTGGTATATATATATATATATATATATATATTACCATGGTCCCCATCTAAGTAGCATGTTAAAATACTAACATTAAATTAAGTGAATTAACACTAAACATGAAGGTACTCAGTGCACTTAATCTATAATTGTAGGTCATTGGTGGGACTGAAAAATACAAAATAAATATCAACCTCGTGATGTGCTTACCACAAGCATTTGGATACATCCTCTAGGAACCATGAATGTCTCTACAAAATGTTGTGCTATTCCATGTGTTAGATGTTTAGATATGTCACTGGACCTTGACCTGCTGGTGGGGCTCGTTAAAAAATAAAGAGGATCACCAAAGTCATTAGGATCCATACACATGTATGGCTAAAAAGAAAATGGAAAAATACAATCTTTGAGTGAGTTGTTGATGTACACCATTGTCCCACAATGCAATGAATAGAAAAAATAAGAAAATTAAGACACTACTCATAGAAAAAAGCACATTTAAAAAGACATTTCACTATATTTTTGTTAAGTTAGTTTGCCTTAGCATTCTGAAGTTGAAATTTGCTTCATGTATGATGGTGGAAAAATGTTATCATTTTTTTATGTTGTATGTTTTGTTTTTTTATAAAACAATATACTACAAAGGTATGAATGCAGTAGTACATTGTGCATGATGAAACATGGCTGCTGATTTCCTCCCAATCATTGTGGTGAGCACCACAGCTGAAAAAACAAGAACACTTATACAACAAGACTTCTATCTATCCTTGTGTGTTGAAATAATGGTGAGAAGCATGTTTACATACCTCCACACCAGGACTCTAGAGTATTGACATGATCATACAGGGAGAGATACATAAAACAACATCCTGTGTAAGTTGATCCTGTCTAGTTTCACTGTGTGAGTTATTTACACAAATCAGATGTGTTAAGCTCATCTATTAGTTTTCAAACAATCAATAGTGTAATATCTAATCTCTAACTGGTTTGTGGCAATCCATTACAGTTAGTAGACCTGCAGTCACTAAAGAAAAACAACATAAGACACACATCACCAATCATTATTGACTCTAGGTCGTCCCATTGTTAAGATGGCCAATCCATTTGCATGTCCGGACAGGAATCCCACTTTAACAGCACTATTGGCTGAGTTGGACATCCATCAGACAGCCTTCATTGACAGCTCCCAGCCTCTAATCCATCAGCTTCATTGACTGTAATGTGGAAATACCTCCATGAAAGCCACTTGGGAGTAGTTTATCAGACTCCTGACATGAGCAGTGATTATAGTTCTGCTGAACGAGGTCCTGGACGTGCAGCTTTAATACATTTATAGTGACGGCTGACCTGAAGCATAATCTGATTACATAAATGCTATTAATTTAATGTTGAGTTATTCTTTTTCATTTGCTACTTTAACCTGTTATATTTAAATGTGTATCTCTCATTTTGTGGCTATTGTGACTCTAATGGTCACGTTGACGTTGGGCCTGCTATTTCTGTTTTAGCCACAAACCATATTCAAAGGTGAAGTAGTATTTCCTGGGGTGCAGTTCTCCAGGAGGCATTGTTTGACTTTTCCCTTAATTCTCCCCTGAGTGCCCCTCACACATTTTGTCAAGCAAGATAATCTTCACAAATAAATACCATTCTTATGATTTTTGAAACATAATTGCAAGCAAAAGAAGTAAAAGGCTAACATTTGGCTATGAGTGAGTCTTTGGTGAGTCTAATAGCTTGTTATCAAAAGCCTTCTTTAAGGCACTTTGAAATTCTCAAGTGGGGTATCAAATGACATGTTTTCTGTTGTGGGATTTCTTTTTTAAATAAATGATGCTTGTAATATTGTAGGCTTCTACCATTAAAAAAAACCCATTGAATTCAAGAAGAGGGAACCAGAAGTGCAAAAGTGTTAACTTTATTTTTAAGACTATGTCAGGTTAAAACAGATTTGTCATCTAACAGATGATCATAATATCTGCAAGTAATGAATCCTGCAGCTCTACAGTTCAAAGTTATGGGTGGTACAGTGCAGAAGTTTGACTTCAGTACAGTTGTTGCCAGGTACACCCAAATATTAACCAAACACAAACATCTAAGTTTCTATGAGACAAAGAAAAAGCCAGGTATCTCTCTAACAGCTGCCTTCCTGCAGCAGGTGAAAGATAGAGCCCAGTGGTGTGAGGATGCTATGAGGAGCTGAGATTAAGGAGCGTGGGTGTGACAGGGGAGTTTGACTGCCTCACCGTTTCCAGCTCCATTTATCATTCTCAGATTCCATATGTAGAATGTGATGGCTGCAGGGAGGAGAGGAGAGGAGAGGAGAGAAGAGGAGGCCCAGCACCGACAGCCTCTGATGGATCACCTGCATACTTCTCAAGATTCCTAATTAAATCGACCCCAACAGAAAAAGTACAGGTGTCCTGCTCTCTTCTACCTTTTCTTAGCCTTACATGTTGTAGTCTGGATCCGTGACAGGTCTGGAAAACGTAAAGGTCTGGAGACTGTTCTGACAACAGCTTCAGTGTGGAATTATGAGGCCGGAAATATGCTTCTATTACGAAACTATCATCCAGCAAACTTCAGGCTCTGGAAAGACTTGAAATCCCTCTATGAACACAAGTTCTTGAATTCACTATTTAATTTCACGCTGAAATAATTTCACCTTTGGCCAGGATTAGGTTTGTTGTTTATTGTATTTTACAATAAACGTGATTACTGCTTGAGCTAAGTGATTAACTTTTAGCCACAAATATCATGCATTTTGTGCTGACATCTGTTAAACTTTACACACCAACTGACTGATCCATAGATGTGTTTTGTGTTCTTAAACTGGCCTTGAAAACAACAAGATTCACACAATCACTAATTTTCTTGTTTATTTATTAATTTTTTCAGCTTTCCAGCACTACTGCAGGCTTCATAGTGCTACTTGCAGGAATGTTTGCCCATACTATGTTTACATGTGTAATCATATATGTTTTCTATGTATCTATTCCTTCATCTAAACACCAAAATGGACTTGGACAAGTCCTAAACACGCTAATGCACTGCACTTTAAACTGTCTAAATAAGGCCCTCCGTCTGATCTCTGTGTGCTTCACTGTAATGTAAATGATATGTTAACCTGCCACTGTCAGCAGTAGATGTCCGTGAACACACTGTCTGTTTCAACTGATCCAACCACCGAACTAGTTAACCACAATATCACCAGCCTCCCTTGACAAATGGTCTTGTTTTAAGAGTTGCTGAGTGAGGAGAGACTTTATAATTGTTATGGAACACTTTCTACAACATATTTCAATTTATTCATGACTTCTTGTAAATTCAGCATTAAATGCAGTACATTAAGTTCTTCCTTTTATCATTCTGTCGCAGCACTGCTGTACCATCCTGTCTGCTCCCATATCGAAAGTGCGTCCTACCTGCCGACACTTTCTTCAACAGACTTTTTTCCAACTGATTTAAGCGCTTACACTGAATGTATTGCGTAATTTTGTGAGTTGTACAGTTACGAACATTTTTATAAACTTTGTCTACAACAAATTCTTAATAAATGGGCATTCCTGTATATTCTGCAAATGTTCTAGATGAAGTTCTTTCTTTGCACAAAAGAAATTGTGGCTCAGTAATGTTAATTGCATATAGAGTTTGAAAGTGAGGCCTGTTATTACCTGGTAACTGAGGCTGTGATGCAGTGAATTGTACAAATGAGGATGTGAGTATTTTTTTTCTGACAGCTTCTCCTCAACAGCATTTATTCATTTGAACACAAAAAATATCAAAGAAGCAGCCGTGTAAAGAATTAATACAACTTTAAACGTTAAAACTTTTAATCTTTGGATTGAAGTACAGTTGAAAAGTAGGCTTGAGATTTTACTTTGTAGTAACTAGTCTGTTCAGCTGACAGACTGTCATCAGCTTCAGAACACACACCAGAGAGTTCTTTATTAATTAGTTAATATAGTAAAACCTTCCTAAAAATACATGTCTGTTGTTTTTAAACGTACATATACAGTATAAGTGGTATATTTTCCCCTGTAGATCAGTACAGTAGAACTCTGACCTGCTGTACCATGAAAGTGGAAACATCCCTAAACATTAACCTTGGTTCTTGTTGCCCTCAGAATGAGTAATCCTGGCAGCAGCAGCAGGTCAACATGTTTGCGTCAAGTCTTCAACATGGAAGTGTATGAACAACTCTGTCAAACACACCAGTGAGGTGCAGTTTGACATGACTTTTAATAATGTGGCGCTTCTCTCTCTGTAATAATGACACACAGGTGTTATTACTGATGATAGGATCTCTGAGTCAAGAACAATAAATCACATGTGGAACAGGAAACACACCTGCATGTCTCACACGTCAATGCAATCCTCTGGTGTGTGTGTTGTGGTGACTCTGTACGTAACTATGGTATCAACACACCCATGTATTTACTGGTGTGATCATGATAACAGTAAAATCTGGGCTGGATGTTTGTCTCCTTGACGCTTCTCAGGTTGACTTCTCCTGACCTTCCTCTGATGTTATACAGATGACGCAGGATATAGACTACATGTTGTGTAATCAATCCAACCCCCATATTTATATTTTCATGTTCGCTGTTGCAGTTGTCAGAGACTTGCAGACACTTAACAAACATAGCATGAGGGAAGAAGAACAACACAGCTGGTTGGCACTGCGGTTCATGTTACAGGCCTGGCATCTCCAGCAGTCGTACAGCAGCTCTGTTCTCCAGCATGTTCACTGACCCCACGTTACTCCGTGTCATAGACTAACGTCATCGCTCATGTGGCAGCCTGTTCGATCACACTCAGGGTGGGAAACATGGAAAGCAAAGCAAAGGCAAAAGGTCTTGTACAGGAGAGGACGCCGCTACTGATCATCCATGTTGTAAATGTCACCCTTAAATTAAACTGGATGAAATCTTCCAGGGATTTAAAAACCCACCCTCCTAATCTGTAAAAAATGTTGACAACATCCAGGCTAAAATTATGTTATTCGTTTTATTTCCTGATGTGGAAAAATTGGCCACCTGTCAAAAATGACTGTCACAAATGTCCTCACTTGTTGTGCTATGTTTGTGTGCTGGGGGGAAAAAAATCCTTGTTTGCTTTTTAAAAATAACTGACTGGCTTTATATCTGTGTTTATTTGATGCAAATGGGCTGTAGGTCGGGTACCGTGGCTGGAGGTACCACAGCTGCATTGGCCCCTGCTGAAATCTGATTGACCCCTGAAGTGCCCCTTTAATTAGCTGAAATGTAAAATGTGAAATTTGTATACAGTATGCCATTATGTGTGTACTGTAAGAAAATATAATACAATGAAGTGACGTTGCATTTTTCAGCCTCTGTATGTTGTGTCCATAAACTTGAATAAATAGCCTCCAAACGCTCTGTGAGATTTGGTTTTCAAGACGGGAGAAGTGCTGAGATAGAGACAGAGAGGGGGCTTGTACCTGTCCTCCACAATAAATAACATTGTTGTCTGGTGTCTGAATTTTGATTTGGCTTTTTCAAAAAGAGTTCCATGTTAACATGTTAATTTGCTGTTAGGTAGGTTTTTTTTTGTTTGTTTTTTTTACACGCGCATATGAAAAGTCACCAGAATGCAGGAAATGAAGTGTCTAATGCCCACATTTTCCTGGAGAGGCCCCCACACCTTCCATATAGTGCCAGGCCTGCTGTGTAAAGCGAGGCCCCATTGTGACCCTTGATTTGGAAAAATCTGTGCACCTGTAACACCCTTAACAATCCCTGAGAGATGGATTTGGCGTGTGTTTGTGTTTGAGGGTTTAATTTTCTTTTCTGCTGTGGTACAGTGTAAGCATGTATATTGGGAAAAACAAAAAAGAAAGTGTGGCTGTCTGGAAGTTCTCCGTGTGCCCCTGTTTCAAGAAAGACTGGAAAAAAGTTTATACTGATGCATTTATTGTAATTGCACTTCCTGTTTTCTGATTTTACTGCTGTGCCGTCATCTGCCTCTGTGTCTGCTCCTCTTCAGCCCCCCAACACTTTCTCTTTATCCACCCACACTCCTATCACATCATCTCTCTCCTCCTTCAAGCCCCGTTTGTCTCTGTTATGTTCTGGTTTATAGTGGCTGAGTCACCCTATCAGACGTGAGGCAGTTTAGCTGTGAGGAGGTCAGAGCCCAGCTGGTGCTGGTCTTGTGGTTTGTAGGGAACAAAATAACAACTTATTGTAGACTAACAATGACACTTATCCCGTCACTGAAAATGTTTCCACAGTGAAAGTTTTCCTTTGACCAACATTCTGTGTGTCCACCCAATTCCTCACTCTTTGTGAGGTTTCGCATTTGCATCGTTAACCCGTTAAGCCCAAGCAGAGTCCAGTTGGGCTATATTTTGAGGGCCTATGGTAACATATAAGTAAAATATACAGTTTGGTATCTGATACCATTTTAAATGGTGCATATGGTACTAAAATTGCACGTCTGGAGATTCTGCCTGAGTTCTCAGCACCAAAACCTTTCTAATTGTGTTCTGATTCACTTTAATAGCATGAAAGTTATCAGAGGTAATGTTCAGATGTTTTGCTGTGGTTTGCTAGAGATTTGGAGCTGCAGCTGCATCATTCCTCACGGATATTCACTGTACAATTATATAAAAAAAAAAAAATAATCCTTAAGTGTGCTAACTTAATTTACCCCAACCCAGTAACATATATACTTATACTTACACATCTGAGCAAATATTCCAAGTGTTTCCTTATTATGATACCTTGATTATTGAAATAGACCTTGTGGTTGTGGAGATACACTCTGGTAAACATTGAGCAGATTTGACTGCCCCATTCACATTCACACATTTTATCCAGTAATACTAAAAAATATGTATTGTACATGTTATTGCTTTCACAAATACACTTTTATTACTTTGTGTCTGCAATCCATGGAAGAGCCTCTTCAAATAAAACAGGTCGTTCTTTCCTTGTCGGTGATGCTGATTGCCTGGAAAAAGTAGTGCCATGATACAATCCATGACATGACCATCATTCTTCCTTTGTTTGCTTTAGTACATGACTATCAAGTCCAACGCTAAGATTGTTTTAAAGATTATAAGCACAGAGTGCATTAGCTGATCTGATGCTCAGAGGAAGGCTGGTCCATAGTCGAGGCGCCAATACAGCAAATTTGCATGAACTCTTACAGATCCATGACTTGGCTGTTCAAACAATAATAGAGGGGGGAGGATATAAAAGCACGTATGAATCTGTGTTTTAAGGATCCTTTCAGTTGGTAAAAAACATGACTGGGCTAAGTCCATTACTTGCTCCTCCAGGCCTAAGACACAATTAAAAGTAACACCCACATTTTTGTGGCTAACTTTATGTCAGAAGTGAAGTCACAGAGGAGTGGCAGTATTTGTTATGAAAGTAGCGATGGCTTAGAATCAACGCCTCTGTCTCATCTCGGATAAAAGACTTTTTACACCATAAAAGTATCTGCATAAAGAAACTAAAATACACGGCTGTGTAAGGAGATGATGTGATGGAGGGTGATATGTCCCAAAGTTAGCGTAAATAGAGTGAACAACACAGGTCCCCTCCTTCAACTAGCAGAAACATGTCCTACCTATCAAAGAAATAGGTTTTGGATTAAGAGCATGACACCTGACCGGCCGGACCGCACCAGGGAGGCGAGGAAGGGAGTCAGGATAGAAACCGTGCTACTCCATGTTGGATTTAAGCGGCTCCTGCCTAATATCTGGTTGCAGGAAAATTAGATGGACTAAACAGGACTAAAAAAACAGAAATCAGAGACCGGTGAATTCAAAGCTCTCATTTCATTAGGCAACCCTGTATCACATAATTACAAGTCAATCTCCTTGTTACCGTGCTTGTTGCCTAATGCTCGATAGTATTAAATGCTGCACAGAGGTGAAGCAGCAGTAATACAGAGCATTGATCTGAGTCAGAAGTCATCAGTAAATCATTTGTAACGCTACACAGAGCCAATTCTTTGCTATTAAACCAACAAAACCCAGACTGGAAGTTTAGAAAACATACTGTTGTTGTAAGTACCTCCAGAGGGTTGTCTAGCAGTGCCCGCTCTAGTAATTGACAGCTTTAAATATACAATACTGTAATTATGTTGGATCTATAAAAAGGGTTTTGACCTGTATAATACCTAGAATGTGAATAAAAATAAATATAAAAATAAAAAAAAATAAAAAGTTTTCAGTCCTGGATAAATAATGATAACATATGCATGTAGTCTGTGCAGACCTGCTTTAACTACTCTCTGAGTCCCCACCTGATACACCTGGAGCAACATTGTACAGAGTGAGTGAGAAATGACCATTCACACCGTGTTAAATTAAGTCAATCAATTATATTGCTCCTTGTAAATCTCTTACAATTAGTGTCTGAGTGTAACTTCCTTGAAACAGAGCCCAGACTAGAACGAGCTCTTTGTGCCTGGATTTTATTCAAGCATGCACAGTGTGTGTGTGTGTGTGTGTGTGTGTGGGTGGGTGTGTGTGTGTGTGTGTGTGGGTGTGTGTGTGTGTGTGTGTGTGTGTGTGTGTGTGTGTGTGTGTGGGTGTGTGTGGCATGCCTCAACATACTAGGTTCCTGTTGTTCATGGTAGTTCGTTACAGTCGCATGCTCATGCTGGCATGAATGACAGCACCTGGTAGAGATTACCTATCGCAGAGCCGAGCACTGATGTACAGTCAGCGCAGGGCTCGCGTCGGGCCGGGCCTGCTGCGCTAGTAAACAGCAGGGGGGAGCTTAGCGGTTGGGTTTTACAACTCACACCTGCCCATACAGGCCAGAGGTAGACTGCTCTACATCCACACCGTTAACCTGAAAGAGAGTTCACGTGTGGCGCGGCTATGACTGTGCTGCATTCTTTATACATCTCGTCAGAGCTAACTGACGATCATTTCCACCTTGGGAGATGATGTAATATGAAAGTCAGCAATTGTGTATGAGTTTATGTGCTGGGGTAAAGTGTGTTTAATTGGACCGTTCTTTTTCAATTTATTTGGGGGCCACGCGTTCGGGCCAACTATTCTTTTGTGTGTTTTACCTACATGTCTGTGGCAATATGTTAAGATTATATTGTGTAGAGAAATTTGTATCATGCACTGAAAAAAGCAAACAAAAATACAAGCAAAAAAGATTTTAAATTTAAAATTGTTCTCAATAAATGTATTATTTGTCAAAACACTGGGTCACAACACTACGCTTTCCATTTTGGCAGCTCTCAGGTGTGCCTGCCTGCTCCCACAGCTAGTGTTACGCTCTGGTTTCACTGTGCAGATCTCTGTGCAACCTCCGGCTGACCTCTTTACGTCACCAGCTGCCTCGGCATTCAAGAAAGATGGCGTACGAAGAGTGAGACGAAGCTACATCTTTGTACACTTCATATATGGTGTACATGATAATTACACAAACTAGGTGCACAATGGCGCTCTTTCTTGCCGTGATTTCGGAGGAAAGATGCCGCCGCCACCGTTCGTCTACTTCCGGCTCACGGCCCTGGCGAAAAATCTTGTGCCTGCGCAGAACGCAAAATCCGATCTGATCCGCTGGAACGTATACATGCAGGAGTAATGCGACTATCAATCGAATGATCACGGTGCTTTAATTCGACGATGAGAAATCCGATACAGTCCGATTTTTAGTCAGACTAAGGTGTATACATGCATCTTAAAGATCCCATCATAGTCGGACTAACACAGTAATTCAGTTTTCTTGAGTGTCATGTAAACGCACTGACTGTCATACTTTGAGTCATTCAGTCCAGTAACATTTGGCAAGTCTAGAAGAGCTGCACTATTCAATTATTTTATTTTATCCCCCTTCAAGTCGGGTATTTTCATAGCCGAGGTGATAAAAGAGGAGAGATGTTAAAAAGACAAAACCTGGGAAGAAAGCAAGACGAGTCTATGGTGAGTGCTGAATTTAGTCAAAGGCTAAACTGAACACAAACAAAACACCCTCAGTGCCTAATGTAAGATATTCTGGCTGTTTTAGGTGAATCAACTTCAAACAGTCAAAAAACACAACTGATGAAAGATCAACACAAGTGAATAACAAAAGGCAAAATTCACTGCTTATCTTGTGTGAACACAGATAGCTTGTTACGCTCCACCTCTTCTCATATTTTTGGATTAACTGAAGTTAGGTGTTGTCAAGCACTGTGGTGAAACCTGTGGGTGACGTCACGGTGGATCTGTCCACTATTATTTATAGTCAATAATTGCATGCAGGCATGCCTGGGAGCAGAGAAACAAATACATTTAATGAGCAACCAATAGAATAGATTTCTCATCTTAAATAATTCTTTCTGAAATAATCATTTTTCACGACTAAATATTATTGACATCCTTCCCCCCCCAAAAAAAGGAAGAAAAAAAAAAAAACAGATAAATGACACAATCTGGTTTGAACAAATCGGCCTCTGAATACTTGTTGAAACATCTCTAACAATTTTAATAACAATAACAGGACATTTTGGGGGGGAATTTAAGAAGCCAGTGTGAATAGAGGTTCTTTGTACTTGAAGATAAATGCTACAGGAGCTCCACTGTCCAGAGTGGGTGGGAGGAGAGCAGTGAAAAAGCATAGCTCAAGGCAAAGTAATTATTAAACTTCACAGAACTGACAATTAGACAGGGGGCTGAATTGATCCCACTGACAGGCCTAAACATTCCTCTGTAAGTCAACTGCCAGGACGTCATCTCACCGAGCCAAGGGACAAAATGTCTTTGAGAGGAAGCCAGAATACTGGAAGGCTTCAGTTTCTAGCTGCCCATCAAAGGTGGGACAGCTGTGAACTGGCTGACTGATTGACCGACCTCTTACAATGGTTGCAAACTGGTAAAAGCCATGTCTAAAGCCACTCAAGCATGTAGAGGCCGGGTCTGTCAAAGAAACAGTCCCGGGAAAATCTTCACAACACAGAGGTTTTGTGTTACACTTCTGTCTGTGAAACACTTCGATCCTGACGTATTTTCAGAGAATACAGCCACTACTCCTGAAAGGATTTTGATGCCTATCTTATTTTATTCACAAATGTGCCCACTGTTTTTAATGTTAAACACACATGCAGCGGTCGAGAGAGCTTGAGACACTGCAACCTAAGATACACATGCATATACAGAAAACACAAGCACTGGCCTTCTGTAGTCTATGCCTATATGATTAGCATACAAGCTACAGACCGCCTGTCAACATCAGCGGGAGGACAGTAAAGGTTAATATCCGTCATAAACACTAAATCTCCCCACAAATCACTGAAATGAAGAAAATAATTCTGATTGTGTGCAGCAGTCACTTTCAGAGCATGCGCAGAGAAGGGCAGAGGCAGAAATCACAAATCCCCAATATAAACATTAACAGACGACACATGCACCCGAAATCAGTAACGTCATGAGTTACAACATGTAAGTCCAGGCCTAACATTGTGTTTCAAAAGGCCCCGACCACACTTAAACACCAATAAAGTATTGTGTCCCCTCATATCAGAGGTGCTGGAAGAGTGAAAATAAGTGTTTTGCTGCTCAGTGCACTAACATCCAACTCCATGTCACTTTTATTATTCTTAGACACTGGGTTACATTGGTGGCAGCTGCATTACATCTCTGCTACCCTCCCTCCAAACAGCAGTGTTTCACTGTGGACATCATCGTGCACATTTGACAAAAATCTCTCAATAACATATGTTGGCTGGAGCGGCAAGACTTGCCTAAAAGGACTTATAGCTGCCTGACACCAAACAGCAGGCAGACAGTTAGTGACAGTTGGCATGGTGTGACAGGACAACAATCCATAAGACGATTATAATAAAACTCAGAGAGATTCAGGAACAAACAACTTAAGTACTCAAAGCTGAACCTAGCAAGATATTTGAAAGTAGCACGTAATTTCTAATCACAAGCAGAGACATGAGTGTGGATCCAATCAGTAGTTTAGAGCAGGACATGGCTTTGATTGAGGGAGCAGTCATGGTTGATTCCAGACAGACCTGCTGCCAAGCAGGAGAACAATAGCCCGGGTCAGCGGGGTTATCCCCTTCTGTGAGCCACAGTGACCACAGCTCACCTCCCTACAGCCTGAACAGGATGTGTAACACTGTGTTCATGGAAAATGCTACTTGTTTGGTTGAGGGACAGAGATGCAGCGTGTGCTGACTGTGACTGCTGTAGTTGGCTCTTGAACAGATATTTGATTGTTCCTTTGTTTTGTTATATTTGTACACTGATATAACTTTGATGAATATTTGCTTTCATCTCTGACTCAGATCGGATTATTAATGCATAACTATCAGACAGACAAACAATTGTTATTATTGCATGAATGTGCTTCTGCAGTATACACATACCATACACTGAGTATAGAACAGGAGAAGCCTTTCTGTTGCTGCTAAAGCAGTTTTTATTCATGGATACGTCATTGTTTAAGAGCTACTCATCACATAGCACTAGAAAGTGGTAGTATTTATGTTTGACATAGACGAAATGTTCCAGTGATTTAACATCTACAGCCAGTTTTTCAGTTGTTATGATTATTTACCATATTTTTTAAGAATAATTTAATTTGCAGAATTTTAACATTGTTGTTTTTTTCTGTATAAAGAACAGAGTAAGAGTGTCAAAAGCAGTAAATAGAAGGTAGGTATCATGTCCTGAAATGACAATGTAATACAAAGTTAAAACATGAAAACTGCACAGACATATATGTACATCAACACTGTACATGTCACTGTCAATCAACGTATTCTGCCGTTTAGGTATGAGGGTGTGTTGTCCTGATGGATAAGCTGTGTGTAAGTAAATCTAGCAATCCTTATTAAGCTAAATAAAATGAGATTAGAAGGGGAGACACAAACAGAAGACACAGGAGTCTTTGTAAGAGGAAATTCTACATTGGAGGAATCTGGCAGCAGCAAACGCCCGATATGTGATGGCTCAGGTATGTCTGTTTGTTACCTGAGTAGGAGGGTGCCGTCAAAACCACAGCACAATACTTCACTTTGGCACTGCTAAAGCCTGCAACTATCCCCTCCCCAAATGATAGGTGAGGGCTGATGAATGCTGTCCTGGAGGGACGTGGGGGAGATGTGCCGTGGGTAAGGCAGGTACGATGTTTCTGCACCTTCCATTGTGGCGAAAACCGATATGAGGTCAGTGCACCGAGGAGCAAAACTGTGGAAAACACTGACGTCAGTGGAGCTCGTTGACTCCATCCTCAGAGCCAAGAGATGAGCTGGTCACGACGAGTCCTCACCGTCCTGGATCTGAAAAAATCATTTAGCAAATTCCAAGAGGAGTGTCACTGCCCTTTCCCCTCGAGTGTCGCAAAAGTGCTCTGAGCTTCTATCAAGATGTCTTTATCAGCACTGGAATGTTTGGACGCAGTACTACCAACTACACTGACAACTCTGTGTGTGTGTGTGTGTCTGTGTGTGTGTGTGTGTGTGTGAGACTGCCATTGTGTTACCACCCTGTAAAGATTGTCATGTGGCGAGCAGACTTTGTTTATTTGGAGTTCACACAGCGTGCATGCTGCCAGTGTGTGCATTTACTCTTTGACATTTCCCGCCCAGTCTTTGAGCAGGAGAATTCCAAGCCAAACAATGTGCTAGAGAAATAATACAGTAATAAAGAGTACATGTGCCTGAATTGGCCTGCGTCCACTGGATTTCCATCAACACAATACACGTGACTGAATGTACATGATGGACATAACATCCTGTACTGCACACAATGTTCGGAAAACAATTCCCATTTGGAATATACAGCTGCCTTCAGAGTTTATATCATTTGGAATTCATTATTGCAGTACAGTTGTAGTTGTTATCATGTGGAAGATATTACAGAGTTAAAAGAGTGTAGATCACACCCTCATACTTTCACAAGACGTGTTCAACTTTGTCGTGTCAAGCTCAGATATATAGCAAACCCATTTCACCTCTTTATCATCATTATGTTTGTCAAGGAATTGTGTTGGTTATTTTTTCGTAGCCTACATGTATTAAAAATGTCTGTAACAGTTACTGTGACACACTGCAGAGAACAAGTCTTGCTGACTCCAAAAAATAAACTTTATTTGCGATATAGGGGCCAAATGTCACTCAGTGGCTTAATGGCAGGGTTGTTGGATCAATCACTGTCTGCCGTCAATGACTTGAACATATAATTGAGCCAAAATGCTGAGCCACAACTGCACGATTGTCCTGTTGGCTAGAAATAGAGGGTGCTGTATAATTGTTTTTTTAACCAAACTTCTCATGTATAGTCAGGATTCTTAAATGCAGGTAAAACTGCATCAGACTACATCCAGACGACATTAAACTTGTTTAAAAAGTCTTCATCAGTTACATTCTGGGCTCTATCGTATGCTCATTGCAAAGAGGTGCACAGCGCAGCTCAAATTTCACTGCTAGTTTCAGAGTGTCATTTTCACATCTAGCGACCACGTTGTGCAAATAAAACATATTGTTTCTGCTGCTGGAGGATCTCTGCAGGTGATGTCATTAATAGTTTCCTCATTAAGGACGTATTTCTTTACTCTCATCCCACCGTCATTGATCAGGATGAAACCTTTCATGACCCATCCTGCCTGATCCATGGACTGAGATCTGCATGCACACAGAGGGATGCAGCAGCTCTCCTCCTCCTCATCATCATCCTCAGGTAAATGTTATTGTATTTTTTCATATGCAGTTAAACAGAGTTGTTGATGGGACTGATGATTGTGAAATGGCAGGCAGAGGGTCCAGCAGCCAACGATCACATCCCTGTCCCTCAGTGAAGACGAGTGCCACTGGTTGATATGTGTCCTGGCTCACATGGCTCAAAAAGTGAATGGAAGACGACAGTTGGATTGGTTTGATTTATGTTCAGCCCAAAACACACCCATGACTTATTCAGAGTCTAAATACCACCTCTTTAACCCCAGATTACTGCTGTTTAACTAGCAAAATGGACTTGGACACGTCCTAAACACACTCGTGCACTGCGCTTCAGACCGTCTACATAGGGTCTTCTGAACTAGACACATCTTTTTTTCTGAAGCTGATGATGGAAGTCAGTAAGGAGTAAGATATCTCGCCCTTTCTCACCTCTTTAGAACGTTGCACATGTGCGGCACATGGCAGCTGGCAAGGCTCAACGCAACCTACAATTTATAGTGTTAACTTTTTAAATGACTAACTACTTCAGACTCTCTTTCACACTCAGCACCAACATGCAGAGGCAGATGAAAATGTTTTAACAAGCCAGCATCCTTCACTCACATCACAGCATCACACCAGAAAAGGGATGAAGGTGAGCGTGTCCACTGGTGGAGCTGGAGCCGATAAACACCTGGGACTCCTGCAGAGTCAATTGATGGACCAGCGAATGCCACTTGTTACTTGCTTGCCTATGATTGTCCTCTGTTTTTTTCACTTTAAACTTCATGCGTTGCTGAAGTGCACTTCTCTTATTCGGTCTCAAGCACCGGATGTCTTTTCTCTCTCTTTACTTTGCCTGACTCAGTTACATTTCAGATAAATACATACATGTTGTTCTCTTCCAGCAGTAGATCATGCGGGAGACTTGTGGGCCGGGGAGGGGGGGGGGGGGGGGGTTGTGGATTTGCCAGCTTCTATCGAGCTGGGATTATTTTTCACAAACCACAGTGAGCAGCCAAGCCAGTTCTGCTGTTATGTCCCGTCAAACACAATGACATCACTGTTTTATCAGTTTTTTGAATGTGCGTGTGTGTGGTTGGTGCTGTGTGGAGCCTGGTCAGCTGTTGGCCTGCTAGGACTCCATGACTGATGCGTAGCAGAGCCACTGGCACAGACTGCCACAGCTGCACTAAATGATGCCGCAAAGCTGCCAAGCCAGGCACTCGACATTCCTTCAAGAATAGGAGCAATGAGGTAGTATGCTTGTGTAGTGACGAGCGACGCTATACAGCACACACACATACGTACGTTTCTACACATGTATCGACAATAAACATTCAAAATCCAAACCACCTCTGCACATTAGGTGTGTGCGCGTATACCTCCATAATGCAGCCACAGGTTTATGTGATGTCAGATGACTGTGAATAACACGTCTGTCGCTAATTTAGACTGGATAGATTTGGCAACTCATCAATTCAGTTTATGGGTGTTTCCAAAAGGTTTAATTCAAGCACAAAACAGCCCATAAACATACATTACAGAGTAAATATATGCCTGAGAGTTAACTAGGGCATTTACTCACCTAATGTATGAGCTAGTGGGCTGAAAAGTCCCTAATATAATATCCTGCCAGCAAAATGAGTCAGTGGAACAGATATTGCATAACTGAGGCTTTGAAAGTCAACCACATACTGTATGATGTGGCATGTTTAAGTCTGATTATAGTTTCATATCCACCATGTAGATCTTTGAAAGTGTTTCTTTCTGGTTGTGGCCGAGAGGATGAAGGGTTATTGCCACACTGAATAAGCTGAGACAAGATGTCTGAAGAAATGTGTTTCTGTTAATTGAAATCCTGCCTTTGCTGGAGAACACTGGGACTATGTGATCCTATAGAACTGACTTATTTGCTATGATTTTTAAATATGTCACATCAATTACCATATCAGGCCATTATGACTACAAAAAAACACATACAGACCAAACTTACCGCCAAGTTAAATCAGATATGTAATGAGCACAAAAGGCACTGTGCTGGGTCATTTCACAGACAGTTCTGCCATGTCCAGTATTCCTATGGACGGCTGAGCATTACCTTTTTAGGAAGCTTGTTTGAGATATATATAGAGATAGAGATAGATAGATAAATAACTCTGTTTATCTGGTTCAGTCTCTTTGTTCCTTCAGTCGACAGCTGTTACAGACAAAACATTCAATACAGCCAAAAGCAGTGATTGTCAGAGTTCAGCCCTAATCACATTACTCGTCATAATAGAAAAGAAATGTACGGACTCGTCGGCCACGCAGGCACTGCTGAGTGAGGCTGTACTAAGGCACAGCGCTGCATTGAGATACAACATTAATGATAACAAACAGGTATAACTGTATTGTCTCCATCTTAGTGTGTAATTAAGCATGTTAGCATGCTAACATTTGATAGTTAGTACTGAACACAAGGTAGCTACAGATGCAGTCGCCTCAAGGCCTTTTGTCTGCCAGCCACTGGAAGTCCACTGTAAACACGCCCTTTCATTCAATTGCAGGGTGTCACCATCAGATGGCACATCCCTCTCAAGATTGCAACCAACTGAATATCCCTCACCTCACCTTTCCCTTGCAAGCCAGGAGGAAACCTGCAGTTTGTTTTTTATAAAAAACAAAAAACAAAAAGATCACGGGCTCTTTCCAGAGTCTGGTTGTTTGGTTTGTCCATTCTGGGCTGCTGTAGAAACATGATGGAGTCTGAGGAGCTGCTCCCTCTCTAGATATAAAAGGTTCAATCTAAGGTAACGAAAACACAACGATTCTTAGTTACAGGTAATTTAATTATACACTGATGGATTATACACTTAATTATATTCCACAAATCCAAGATGTGGAATGATTATATTGGGTTAGTTTTTGCCGATATTGACCATTTTAAGAGATGGCAGCCACCTCAAATGATTAAGCAGCATAACACCTGCAAACTGTTGACAACTGTTCACAAGCTAACAAGCACACACTGCAGCATGCAGAACACACAACGGTGGTAACTCATCCGTTTTATTTACTTATGTTAGGTCTTTACACAACACTCATAAACAAAGATAAATAACTGGACACAGGTTTTGAGAATCACACGGCATTCCGTTTTATTAGTAGTTTTGACAGAATGGTTTCCTTGTGTAGTGCACACATTTAGGTAACTTTTCCTCATTTTTGCTTTATTTGTTAGCAAACACTTTGAGTGCCTTGAATCAATGGCAAATCTCTCAAAGTCAAGCTCTGTCAAACAGGTTGGTTAGTTGATTACAAACATAAACATAACGGAAAAATGTTGTTTGATTCCACTAGAGACAATAAATGCATTGAATCCCCACCATGTTGTACATGAAATCATAAAAGTGATATTTATGTGCGTGCCTGTGTGAACAGACGTAGGCTTTTTATCATTGTATAAAAGATGTGATGGCAAACATGTGAGCAAAGAATGTGTATCAACATCCAGCAGACACAGAACAGAAGTAGCACTGATTTGGAGTCAAATGTTTTTTCAGTTGGCAAAGTCCAATAACCACTCTTCTTGTTGCTCTGTTTTGACATATCTCCTTCATCAGTTAACATACATCTGCACTGTGTTGTACCACACCCGGCATGTCAGCATGTCTGGTGCAACTGGCTATTTAAAAGCTGCTATCTGCACTGCTGAAGCCAGTTCATGCCAATGTTTAAATGAGTTATAAGTCAGTAAAGACTACAAGGGAGACAAATCTTATCTCATGCAAATTGTGCCCACAGGGACTGCAAAAACAAGTCTGATCGTCAGCCACATTGACATTTAATTTGAAGCAACACATTGGGTTGGATCATGCAACCAACAGCCACAAAGTTCCTCCATTTAAGTTGAACTCCTGGCATTTCTAAAAAGACAGGTTACCTTTGTTTTCCAATAACAGTAGACTTCATTTTTCTTGGATTTTAATGCCGACCTCAGCTTGAAACTATAGTATCCATCCATCCATCCATTGTCAACAGCTTATCCAGAATCGGGTCGCGGGGGCAGCAGCTTCAGTAGCGAGTCCCAGACTTCCCTTTCCCCGGCCACATTGGCTAACTCTGACTGGGGAATCCCCAGGCGCTCCCAGGCCAGAGAAGAGATATAATCCCTCCACCTGGTCCTGGGTCTACCCCTAGGTCTCCTCCCAGTTGGACGTGCCAGGAACACCTCCCTAAGAAGGCGCCCTGGTGGCATCCTCATCAGATGCCCGAACCACCTCAACTGGCTCCTTTCCACGCAGAGGAGCAGCGGCTCTATCTGTATCTATAGTAGTACCCATTAATTCATTTATTTTGGAGGGTGGGGCAGTGCAATGATATGGGCCTGGGGATGGATAGGTTCTAGGTTCTATTAAAAAACAGCTCTGAGCAGCTCATTTAAAAAAAACAACATCAGCTAGTTCATTTTAATCCATGTGTTGTTTCAATCCAACGTTGAGCTACAGTAGCACTTGTAAAGTGTAAACTAACACAACACCGTTGATATCAGCCTTAAAAATCCAGTCGCTGGTTCGAATTCCCGGGGAGGAACTGAGCTACATGTCAAAGTATCCTTGAACAAGATACTGAACCCCAAAATTGCTCCTGATGTGCCCTGTGCAGCCTCTGCCATCAGTAAGGGTCCTGCGATGAGCTGACGACTCATCCAGGGTGTACCATCGCCCATCGAGTAACTGGATTTGGCCCCAGCAACCCCGCAACCCCCTTGAAAAAGGGACGATAAAGCGGTAACATCTCTGCGACCCTGACGGAAAAAACGGAACGGAACAGAATGTGCAACCGATATGAAAATACTGACAAATAAATGCAATAATTTGTGTGCATTTCTTGTATTGTTATACATTATATTGAAGGAACACTGTCACATTGTGTACTATTTGTCTGTGATACACTCCCCCCTCATGGCTAAATACTCACCGACACCAAAGACAAACGAACTTGGCTGTGGACGAGTGGCTCTGGATTTGATCTATCATGCAGATGCTGCCATTCTTTGTCTCAGGCGGAGCCAGGTTGGAGCTGCAGCTGCTCTGCATGTCGCTGTGCTGAAACCCCAGGAAATGTCAGCTTCTTCTCACCACAGTGCCCCACTTCAGCTGTTTACAGGACTACAAGTAGTGTATAAAGACTTGTTGACATGCAAAATTTCAAATACTGAGCAACTTAAGTGGACAAATATAGAGGAAATGAAGCGTGTGTGTGTGTGTGTCTGTGTGTGTGTGTGTGTGTCTGTGTGTGTGTGTGTGTGTGTGTGTGTCTGTGTGTGTGTGTTTGTGTGTATGTGTGTGTGTGAGTCTGTGTCCAGGCCTACGTGTGTGTGTGTGTGTCTGTGTGTGTGTGTGTGTGTGTGTGTGTATGTGTGTGTGTGAGTCTGTGTCCAGGCCTACGTGTGTGCGTGTGTGTCTGTGTGTGTGTGTGTGTGTGTGTGTGTGTCTGTGTGTGTCTGTGTGTGTGTGTGTGTGTGTGTGTGTGTGTGTGTCTGTGTGTGTGTGTGTGTGTGTGTGTGTGTGTGTGTGTGTGTGAGTCTGTGTCCAGGCCTGCGTGTGTGTGTGTGTGTGTGACCATGTTTAACTAACAGATAAAGCAGAACTGATGACTCTGTGAGTGTGTTCTATGTTGTGTTTGCCAAAATATCTCATTTTTTTACCCTCACTCAGCCTTGAATTATTTTCCCTCATGGTCCAAACCCTTTTTTGGCACCCAGACCTAATACATCAAGAATAAAGCAATGTCATTGAAGAATTCACTGTCAGCACCATATCTAACTGTGCCCCGGGACAGACAGTAACAAATGATGGATATTCTATTGTGGCACAAAGGCATGCTCTTTGAGTTATGTGCCTTTTTTCTTTCTTAACAGGATTCCTGAGGTATGCAGCACAGCAAACAGAAGAACATTTTTTGGAGATGACACATTTTTAGGGCTGTGTTTGGTTCAGTAAGAGTGTCAACAGAGCTGAAGTAGACAAATCACTCCCAGCAACAAGCCTTTCCCCTAAAAAGTTTATTATGTGCTTTGCAAGAGAAAACACATTTTGAAATAATGGCGTCTGGAATATGTTTGTAGCAACATAATAAGGAAAGGTTTGTAATTGCAGAATCTGAATTATGGTATCTACAAAACATTCATTATCAAACCTTTTTTTTTTTCCTACAGCATCCATTGGTGGACACGAGTTTTAGGTCTAGGCACTTGGCTAAGTTACAGGAAAGATTGTTGAAAGATTATGTTTGTATATTATGTCTTTGTATTATGGAAAAATGCAACCTTACTTTAGATTGCCATCTTGGCAGTGCCTGACTCACTCCATGCTAATCCAAAAAGGGCCAAAGATGTGCCTTGGGGTGGAGCGTAGCAAGCTGGATGCAAACCCTCAAGTAGAGAGAGTCACATCATCTGCATGTACTCCAAAGGACCAATGTTTTTAAAACAATGGTGGATCAGGCAGCCTGCCAATAGTTCCCAGAAGTTAGCTGCAAGTACTAGCAGCCCAGTGATGTAAACCAATCAATCAGTGAATCATGTATTTAATATGAGCTGCCAAACTTTGTACTTCTGTCTCTCTGCATTGATGCATTTGAATTACCAGATTACAACTTCCTGGAGCTATCCAAAGCCTCCATGAATGAACATTTTTTTGAACTTCTGTTGTCGCAGCTCTCTCGACACAAGGGCCCTGGATGAAGCATGCCCACCAAGCTGGAAG
Source organism: Sparus aurata (assembly GCF_900880675.1). Taxonomy (NCBI): domain Eukaryota; kingdom Metazoa; phylum Chordata; class Actinopteri; order Spariformes; family Sparidae; genus Sparus; species Sparus aurata. The sequence goes on from NC_044188.1 coordinate 31,223,998, forward strand.
CTAGTAAGCAAGCTAATGCTAACAATCTAGTTGTGGTCACACACACAGAGCAGGGGGATTTTTTTTCTTCACAGTATTCTCATGAGTTTGATTGTGAGATCTTTTGTGTTTCTTTGAGTTACTTGTGCGAGGTTGATAGTGGGATTATTCACCCCAAACAGAATACCTCGCTGTATGTATTCTGGCTGCAAGGTTGCTAGCAACAGTGGGCACCAAGGGTGTTTGTGTCTGTGTGTTCATGTTCTGTGTCACTCACCAGAGACTTTGGTTTTTTGTCTTCCTCCTCCTGTTCCTCTCCTGTCTTTTCTTTCTCCCATCTCGTCACTGTACATTCATGAAGTAAAGTACATTTCCCTCTAGTTCAACTGTCAGATATAAGAAGAACAGCACATTACAGTTGATTTTGGCAGCTCCACACTCATTGCTGCAGAGGTTGAGAGGTGAGTTAGAAGATAAATCCACTTTTTATTTTACAACATTTTAACAAAGACCACATCACGACTACGACCGAGAGGTGAGAGTCTGTGACTGCAATTAGCTGAGCGGAGGCCCAGCAGCTTGTAGTTAGCGGTCACCGTGGCCCGAAATTATGCATAACTTTAAGCCTTAATATGAATTCAGTGAGTAAGTTATATACAACTCCACGTACAGTTGTCATGAACAGGGATATCAAAACTGTTTTTTGTACCAAGCTGCAAACATGTTTATTTCAGCTATAAAACTGGGCAATTGAACGTGGGCTCTTAGAGAGATTGACTCACTTTTGGAGACTCAAGTGGCCATTTGAGGAACTACAGTTTTTGGCACTTCTGTGTTGGCTTCATTTTTGCCTCTTGGTTCACTCTCACTGCTCAGATTAACTTTGTTTTAGCCACAGCAGGCAGCTCTGATAAACTATCTGTATTATCATTCAACAGCTAAACAGAAATGTTCTCTCAGAAAATGGAAAATAATACTGGACATTCAACACGAGGACAGAAACAGATAATAAGTGCTGATGTTGCTTGGTGTCTCTTGGGTTGTTTAAAAAGCAAAGTGTTCTCCATATAATCTTTATAAATAATGCTGTTTAAGTAATTCAAAAGTCATCAGTGACACAAGACAGGTCTCATTTAATTTGCACTTTGTACACCCACCAGACACCTCCACATCATCATGTCATCCAACAACTTAGCATTTTGTGAACTAAACAAAAATGCTGGCAATGAACAGAATCCATGCATCAATAACATTTCAAAAAGGACAGAGGAAAAAGCTGTCACCATCTAAAGGTAATGTCCAGGACCAGCAGCAAGCCTCCAGACCCTTAATGATAATGTGACCGCCTGCTCACTGGAAACTCTGTAACACTGTAAACACAGCTGCAAAGTGAGAGTCAGACGCCGTCGTAGCCATCAGTAACTGCCACCGGTGTCATTCGGTGCAGTCAGGACCGCAAACGTCTCATCAGTTCAAACATTTCCACAACATAGTTTTGAGCTATAAGATTATGTTATGTCAACACTGTGCCCATTTGAGCTCATGTTAAAATTGGCCTCTTCCTGCACTTTGTCAAATAATTACTTGAAATCCAATAAAGAGAATGAATTTCTGATGCCACACAGGGAAATACTTGTGCAAATATTCCAGAACTTCCTTTCTAACTGCTACCTTAAATTAAAGTCAACAGTGGAAAAGGTATACCTGCACTCCACATCTATCCCCTGGTGCAACATTTCAGCCCCCCGTACATTTATGGGGTAGTAAAATTGTAAAAGGGGTATTGTTTGACAAAGAACCACCTTGGGTTGAAACTTAAACCAAACAAAGCGTTGTGAGGGGGAAGACGTGATGATTAGTTTTTCTTGTTCCTCTCTTCAGTATTGACTTAGTTAATTCCCGGTGCCTGAGAGGAACTTCTATGAGGAATGTGCAAACAGTCGATAGCACAGCCTCTGTAGGGACCACAATACTGTTTCTCTCCAGTGTATCTCAGTACCATGGTAACCCACCGTGGGGTAGATGACTGCAGTCCCGGCTCTGACTGATACTGTCTGGGTTTGGAGATGGGGGGAATTTGGGGGCTGTAATATGTGCAGGACATCAACCAGTCACACGCGTTCATGCACTCACCTGCCCACTTACTCACAGCTTCAGAGGTAAAAACAACCCAGTGCCTGGCGATGTCATACTACCAAAGGAAACTACTCTTCTGCGGTTTTAAGGATTTTGCTCATCTCCCTCTCTTTGTGCTGTACCTCAGTCCCACCAAAGTGTTATACAACACATGCAGCAGACTGTGAAATAGGTAATTTCACATCACATCATCTCCTGGAATGGGATACAGTTGTGAAAACTTGGTGGTATGTCTGTGTTGTAACTCACAGGATCCAGATTCTATAAATCTGCAGCTCATTCAATCGTCTCTTTCCACCGCAGAGGGAAAAACAACACCACAGACGATGTCTTATGAAGTCGCCTCAGCTGACCTCATCGTCCACTGTAGTAATCCAGTTCATAAGAAAGAAAAGGTGAGGTGCCCTTGACCTCCTGCAATGGAGATCTTCATTTGTCTGAAACCACCTGAACATCAGAAGTGATGGATTCTGAGACAATGAGCCCGTCTGCACTGACAGGTATAACGCTCCCACTTTGAGTCTGTGGCATTATGTTCCTGGAGACACCTTTAGGAGCAGCAATAACACAGAAGCAGTTGTGGGTACTTTATATGTCAGTCTGTCTGTCGTTGTACAGGTATCTGTCATTGCAATAGTGCCATAACCATGCCATAAATGATGATGAGTTCCAAAATGGGTGTGGTCCATCCCCACTTCCGTAGAGCTCACTGGAAAAACATAGTAATGACTCCTATTTAGTCACGGGTCAGAACATGAACGTGTTGATGGGTGTCGTGGCTGCTGTGATCCCATTTGGTCTCTAGTTTTATGTCTCAGTAATAATTTGCAGGTGAACCAGAACTCTGACACAAAAACACAATTCAGATGTGATGTCTGCTGTCGTTTTAAGTCTCATAATGGTCATTTTCAGTAACATTCTGGTGAGATTCTCAGGGACATAGAGTAGTACATAGAACGTAAACATTTTTTTATTGTCCCAGATTTCACAAAACTGGACAGTATAGAGTGCAGTTTCACTGAATAAGCCTCTCTATCTTTGAACACTTGCACACCACCAGAAGAAAGTCGCTGCTCATTGTAAGCTGTGCTAGTAGTGAACATCACACATGTCAGTTTTGTCAGTAATCTTGTGTTCATGGTAGTTTCAGGGTGCATAATGATGGTCATGCCAGTGATAGAATCTGCACGGGGTGCAGGGGAACTGAATATATTAAAATGCCTCAATAACACACAGCTGGGCCCACTATAGTTTGCCTACAGGGCGAACCACTCTGTGGATGATGAGGTGACATGGGCCTCAGCATGTTTAGTCTGCAGCCCGGTCTGTGTGAGGAGGTCCTGTTAGGTTTCATCCTGCACATACTGTCTCATTCCTGTGTTGCGTAACTGTCATGTAATGTGTCAGGACCAGTTAACCTGCAGGTCATTAACTCACTCACTAACTGACCCTGATGAATAGAACTACTCTGACGCACACACACTCTCATCAGTGACATATTTATTCAGAAAAATCGGCAAGATGTGTACAAATGATGCAAAAAGTTGTTTTGGACAGTCACCAAACATGCGTGCAAAGTTTTTAGGGCTAATCATGTTCTGACTCTCCAACTGGTGATTCACAAAGGTTTTCTTGTCACATAAAGTACATGTTCTGTGTTTCAACATCCTAACAGCATGTAACACATTAGTACTAAAATCTCCCAATAATATTTGATCACAAACTGTAAAATCTTGTATTAATAATAACTAATTGATCATGAATGAGTGCTTACTTACTACCAATCAGGAAACAACTTTTTTAACTAAACAAAATGACGTGTGTATGTGTGTGTGTGTCCACACAGTCCGTGTCTGTTTACATGGAGTTTGACTTTGAATCATCAGTAACTATGATGATGGGATGAGGGAGGCAGGTGCTGGTGTGATGTGGATATGACCGTCTACAGGTCATGTTTAGGTTATGCAGAGAACTGTGCACGTGTCACGGTAAAAATAGGCCAAATTCTGTATCTCTAATGAAGCGCCGCTGCAGCCACGCATGACAAGCACGACTCAGGCATCCAATGTGGCCACGCTAACCTGTTAACCTGGACGCCGAAATGAAAAGCAAGACATAATGCCACACGCATGTAGCCATTGTGGCCGCTAATCCTACTGCCTTATACATATTCACATAGGTATAAGACCAAATACAACTTATCTTAAAATATTACTAATGTATCCCTTCATACAACACTAACAGAACTCATTGCTGAATCATGCACGTCCTGAAAAACAACACCTGTAATATTTTTTTGGGGGGTGGCGATGGAACTGTCCAGTCATAGTGAACCATATGAAGCCCAACCCGACCGGAACATTCTTTAGTTTGGCATTTGATTGAATGAACAACTGTGAATTTCCGCCTCTATCCCATGAAAAAAGTTTTCTAGGAAGGCCCACATTGTAAACATGTCCGAAATTGCTGCATTGAGCTAATATAGCATTAATGCTCACTTTAAAACTACAAAAAGAAGTTAAAATGTCATCCAATGTTGATCAGGTGAGGAACTAAATACTGACAAACCTTGAGCTGGTATTACCAAGGTGCACAGAGAAAAGACAAAACATGTGTTTCAAGACATTTTCTTACTATTTTGATGTGCAATGTACCTCCCAAAATAAGAACTCTAACCTTCAAAATATAACTCAAAGGGCAACACTGCCTGTGAAAAGACCTGAAGTGACTCAGTATGAAAGACAACTAATTCTTTGTGTATACGCGACCATACTAAAAGTCATTTAAAGGTCCAGCGTGTAGCAATGGAATATAACACCATAAATATGTTTCCATAAAACTAAGAATTGTTGCGTTATCGTTACCTTAGAGTGAGCCTTTTCTACCTACAGAGGGGCAGGTTCTTTACAACGGAGTCTGTCATGTTGTACTAACATGTTTTCACAGTAGCTCTGAACAGACAAACCACACATTGCTTTAAAGAGAGCCTTTTATGTCAGACAAGGCTATTCAGTTAGTCGCAATCTGCAACCTCTCGGACTGATGCCACTAAATCCTACACACTCAGCCTTTATAGTTTGGAGTTTATTATTATTTGTTTGGCTAAAATGTCTTTGTCCTTGTCCTAATAATTCTTCCTTGCTGTGTAGCACACATGACATGGCCAAGTTAGTTTTTGGAATAAATAAAGAGATGATGTGCACTACATGTACTGTACTTTTATCCTGGGGTTACTGAGTTTTTTTGGATGCAGTTTTAACATCTGTCACGAATGAACCGCACAAAAGATTCTATTTTTGACTGCTCCAGCGTCACACTGAGGCGTTACAGAGGTGACAAAATGGAAGAACAGAATTTGGCTGCACACTCAGATAGTCTGTTTATGTTTGTAATAGGCCTAATGATGAAAACATATTACCGCATGTGGCTGGAGAAGATGAAATGAGCTCATGTCCTCGCTTTGAAATGTGAAAAACAAAAGACCACAAGCTCTTTTTTTGAGCTGACTTCATCCATGTGGTATGTTGCTTTAATAAGGTGCACAACTTTAGAGCTCACCTTCACTCAACATGTGACTGAAATCCTCCGGTCACCTGATACCCTGTGAAACATTGTGTAAATGTTTTCAAGAGACGTTAACTGGGGGCTAACATGTTCCTGGAGGAGGCCATGTAACGCTAATATTGTTATGTCATCGGGGACTCTATAAACAGTATTAGATTGACAGAAAGGACAAGAAGGCATTGATGTGCAACGTCATACAGGCCATTACTCATCCAACCAGCAGGTCATCCAAAAACTAAAAAATCAACCAAGATTCCTGTTTAAGACAGTGGATGCTTTTCATTAGAGTTGAACCTTGCATACATTGTTATTGTCATCATTCAAGTCATCATCTGTAATCATCTGTAATGTACAAATGACTGATCACGGTACACTGATGTCCTACCAAAGGATATCATGAGCTGGCATATAAACAGCAAAACCTCATCATGTTATGTGGTGGCACCAGGCTGGTCCCACAATACTGGCAGACTGGAGAACAAACACTTCTGAGAGAATGAGCCTCTCTGTAACCCTGAAAAGGAAAAACCTCATGTGCCACGGAGGTAAAGAGAACAGTACCTCAACACCTTGTCCAGCTCTGGACACTTAATAACTGTCTGAAATGTTTCTTTAGGTGGCCCATTATATTGCCTTTGGGCTGATGATGTCAGAGATCCACGTTTAACCACAGTTGTAACACCTTAGCTTCTCTTAATATTACCCATTGTGTGTGGCGCAGATGGTTTTTCTCTGCTCTGTAAGGCATACAGACTGGACACAAATGAAAGGTACAAGTGTAAAGCAGCTAGCATCTCTGTGAGGTTGAATGAAAGCACAGAGGTGCTTTGAGCTAACTGTCAGCATGCTAAAATCTGTGCAATGACAGCACTAACAAACATGCTGAAGCCAAGCAGATATAATGATCATTATCAGAGTTTAGCATGTCACATTTGCTGATTAGCACTATATGAGTGATAGTGGTCTGGCAATGCGGTTAAACCTCCTGAGCTGCTCAAAGACTCACTAATATATTATGTTTGATATTTACAAAACCTGATTACATGCTAACAAGTAGACATCCAGTCACAGAGACACCCTGGGGCAGATGATGGTGCTCTGAGGCGGTGATAAATATCCAAGCTTCTGAAGCTGACGTTAAGGCCCTTAATTCTACTGAATGAAAATAAGTCTCACAGCTTGAGGAAGGTGGCTGCTCTGTAGTCTGGTGGTACTACAGCAACTACAACAGTCTCCACTTGTTTACATCTGCTTCCCCAAGAGATCATGTGAGGTGGTGCATCAGCCCCTCTGAAACAATAATCTTAATGTTATCCTGTAGTGTGTAATTTCCAATGAATTCAAAAACTTTAGTCAAGATTTAAAAAGGTGTGCAGTCAGAGCCCGACCTCAAAGATATATTTCATTTATCTGTATCCTTATTCATCAGTTCAGTGATCCTTGTGTCCTGTTGGAAGCGTCTCCACACATTTATCAGGGTTTTCTCTTAATTTGTCACCTTTCTTTATTTCATCATTGTTAAATTTAGATATGCTTTATATCTATATGATATCTTAAACAAGTGCAGTGTTGCATTAATTCAGGCAGAGCACTGAAGTCTCACTTGCATCAACTTACTGCATTCATGCTTGACTGCCACAGTAATATTCACTCATATCCATACAAGTGTACAGTGGAGTTTCTACAACCTGATGCTCTGTGTCAAAGTTTTCTCCTTGTAAACAGTTGCTGCTGCTCGTTTTCTGAGGCTCTGCGCCCGACTGGTGGTCATATTAGCTCAGATAGCAGGGCTGAAGCTGTCCAGACTGAGATATATCAAAAGCATCTGGACGGCTTGCTGCATAGTCTTGTCCAGCGTTCATGTTCCCTTGTTCAGTGAAATATCGCTCCGTCTACAAGATTTGTATATGTGTCATGTTCTACAGATGAAGAACCATCATCACTTTGGTAATTTGGGTGATCCTCTAACTTGTCGTGCTGTGCCATTTGTCCAACACTTAGATTACTTATCTAACAGTTTGGTTTTCTTCACAGTGAGCATCACAGAGCTGACAATGCAACTACAGGCAACTCAGTCTATTCTGTTGGACCAAGAGAAAAAGGCCAGCAGTTATAAATGTTTGTAAGTCATCAACCATAAAATAATCCATCATTTTTCACAACTCAAAAAACTGACAACATGTTGAACAGAACTGGTCTACTGTAAGACTTTCTAATAAGGTATGTACTTTGTTAAATGTTTAGAAGTCACAACTCAGAACTTCGTTAGTGGGTAATGAATCATTTTGTAAAGGATGAACGGAAGTGGTTCTTGTGTTTGTAATGGCTGAACCATTTAGGCTAAAGAGGGTGTTATAATGCTGATGGGTTCAAGTTGACGGGTCAAAGGTTAAAGGCACTCATTATCTGGCAGAACTCTTTTGCGAACATGTTGAGTTCAGTAGAAAAGAACACGCACAGCGATGTGCAGAACACTTCATAATCAATCACATGATGTCATGCAGAAGGAGGGAGAGAGGGAGAGANNNGA